>NW_024543465.1:0-118210 GCF_018167655.1 Microtus oregoni
AGCACCCCGAGAACTGAGCACCCAGCACCCCGAGCACTGAGCACCCAGCACCCGTAGCACTGAGGACCCAGCACCCCGAGCAATGAGCACCCAGCACCCTGAGTACTGAGCACCCAGCACCCCGAGTACTGAGCACCCAGCAACCTGAGCACCGAGCACCCAGCACCCCGAGCACTGAGCACCCAGCACCCTGAGCACTGAGCACCCAGCACCCTGAGCACTGAGCACCCAGCACCCAGAGCACTGAGCACCCTGTGTACTGAGCACGGAGCACCCTGAGCACTGAGCACCGAGCACCCTGAGTGCTGAGCACTGAGCACCCTGACCACTGAGCACCCAGCACCCTGAGTACTGAGCACCCAGCACCCTGAGCACTGAGGACCGAGCACCCTGAGTACTAAGCACAAAGCACCCTGAGTACTGAGCACCCAGCACCCTGAGCACTGAGCACCCAGCACACTGAGTACTGAGCACTGAGCACCCTGAGTACTGAGCACCGAGCACCCTGAGCACTGAGCACCCAGCACGCTGAGTACTGAGCACTGAGCACCCTGATTAATGAGCACCCAGCACCCCGAGAACTGAGCACCCAGCACCCTGAGTATTGAGCACCGAGCACCCTGAGTACTGAGCACCCAGCACCCTGAGTACTGAGCACCCAGTGTACTGAGCACCGAGCACCCAGCACCCTGAGTACTGAGCACCCAGCACCCTGAGCACTGAGCACCCAGCACCCTGAGTACTGAGCACCGAGCACCCTGAGTACTGAGCACCCAGCACCCCGAGCACAGAGCACCCAGCACCCCCGAGCACTGAGCACCCAGCACACCGAGCACTCAGCACCCAGCACCCCGAGCACTGAGCACCCAGCACACCGAGCACTGAGCACCCTGAGTACTGAGCACTGAGCACCCTGAGTACTGAGCACCCTGAGTACTGAGCACACAGCACCGTGAGCACTGAGCACCCAGCACCCCGAGCACTGAGCACCCAGCACCCTGAGCACTGAGCACCCTGAGTACTGAGCACTGAGCACCCTGAGTACTGAGCACTGAGCACCCTGAGTACTGAGCACCCAGCACACTGAGTACTGAGCACCCAGCACCCTGAGCAATGAGCACCCGGAGTACTGAGCACCCAGCACCCTGAGTACTAAGCACCGAGCACCCTGAGTACTGAGCACCCAGTACCCTGAGCACTGAACACACAGCACCCTGAGTACTGAGCACCCCGAGCATTGAGCACCCAGCACCCTGAGCACTGAGGACCCAGCACCCTGAGTACTGAGCACCCAGCACCCGGAGCACTGAGCACCCAGCACCCTGAGTACTGAGCACCCAGCACCCTGAGCACTGAGCACCCAGCACCCTGAGTAATGAGCACTGAGCACCCAGCACCCCGAGCACTGAGCACTCAGCACCCTGTGTACTGAGCACTGAGTACCCAGCACCCCGAGCACTGAGCACCCAGCACCCTGAGCACTGAGCACCCTGAGTACTGAGCACCCAGCACCCTGAGCACTGAGCACCCAGCACCCTGAGCACTGAGCACCCAGCACCCAGAGCACTGAGCACCCTGAGTACTGAGCACTGAGCACCCTGAGCACTGAGCACCGAGCACCCTGAGTGCTGAGCACTGAGCACCCTGACCACTGAGCACCCAGCACCCTGAGTACTGAGCACCCAGCACCCTGAGCACTGAGGACCGAGCACCCTGAGTACTAAGCACAAAGCACCCTGAGTACTGAGCACCCAGCACCCTGAGCACTGAGCACCCAGCACACTGAGTACTGAGCACTGAGCACCTTGAGTACTGAGCACCGAGCACCCTGAGCACGGAACACCCAGCACGCTGAGTACTGAGCACTGAGCACCCTGATTAATGAGCACCCAGCACCCCGAGAACTGAGCACCCAGCACCCTGAGCACTGAGCACCCTGATTACTGAGCACTGAGCACCCTGAGTACTGAGCACCCAGCACCCTGAGTATTGAGCACCCAGCAACCTGAGCACTGAGCACCCAGCACCCTGAGCACTTAGAACCCTGAGGACTGAGCACCCAGCACCCTGAGTACTGAGCACCCAGCACCCTGAGTACTGAGCACCCAGCATCCTGAGTACTGAGCACAGTGAGTACTGAGCACCCAGCACCCCGAGCACTGAGCACCCAGCATCCTGAGTACTGTGCAACCTGAGTACTGAGCACCCAGCAACCTGAGTACTTAGCACCCAGCACCTGAGCACTTAGCACCCAGCACCCTGAGTACTGAGCACCGAGCACTCCGAGTACTGAGCACCCAGCACCCCGAGCACTGAGCACCCAGCACCCTGAGCACTGAGCACCCAGCACCCCAAGCACTGAGCACCCAGCACCCTGAGTACTGAGTACTGAGCACCCTGAGTACTGAGCACCCAGCATCCTGAGCACTGAGCACCCAGCACCAAAAGTACTGAGCACCGAGCATCCTGAGCACTGAGCACCGAGCACCCCGAGCACTGAGCACCCAGCACCCCGAGCACTGAGCACCCAGCACCCGTAGCACTGAGGACCCAGCACCCCGAGCAATGAGCACCCAGCACCCTGAGTACTGAGCACCCAGCACCCCGAGTACTGAGCACCCAGCAACCTGAGCACCGAGCACCCAGCACCCCGAGCACTGAGCACCCAGCACCCTGAGCACTGAGCACCCAGCACCCTGAGCACTGAGCACCCAGCACCCAGAGCACTGAGCACCCTGAGTACTGAGCACTGAGCACCCTGAGCACTGAGCACCGAGCACCCTGAGTGCTGAGCACTGAGCACCCTGACCACTGAGCACCCAGCACCCTGAGTACTGAGCACCCAGCACCCTGAGCACTGAGGACCGAGCACCCTGAGTACTAAGCACAAAGCACCCTGAGTACTGAGCACCCAGCACCCTGAGCACTGAGCACGCAGCACACTGAGTACTGAGCACTGAGCACCCTGAGTACTGAGCACCGAGCACCCTGAGCACTGAGCACCCCAGCACGCTGAGTACTGAGCACTGAGCACCCTGATTAATGAGCACCCAGCACCCCGAGAACTGAGCACCCAGCACCCTGAGTATTGATCACCGAGCACCCTGAGTACTGAGCACCCAGCACCCTGAGTACTGAGCACCCAGTGTACTGAGCACCGAGCACCCAGCACCCTGAGTACTGAGCACCCAGCACCCTGAGCACTGAGCACCCAGCACCCTGAGTACTGAGCACCGAGCACCCTGAGTACTGAGCACCCAGCACCCCCGAGCACTGAGCACCCAGCACCCCGAGCACTGAGCACCCAGCACACCGAGCACTCAGCACCCAGCACCCCGAGCACTGAGCACCCAGCACACCGAGCACTGAGCACCCAGCACCCCGAGCACCGAGCACCATGAGTACTAAGCACCGAGCACCCTGAGCACTGAGCACCCAGCACCCTGAGCACTGAGCACCCAGCACCCTGAGTACTGAGCCCCCAGCACCCCGAGCACTGAGCACCCAGCACCGTGAGTACTGAGCACCCAGCACCCTGAGCACTGAGCACCGAGCATCCTGAGCACTGAGCACCCAGCACCCTGAGGACTGAGCACCCAGCACCCTGAGCACTTAGCACCCTGAGGACTGAGCACCCAGCACCCTGAGTACTGAGCACCCAGCACCCTGAGTACTGAGCACCCAGCATCCTGAGTACTGAGCACCCTGAGTACTGAGCACCCAGCACCCCGAGCACTGAGCACCCAGCATCCTGAGTACTGTGCAACCTGAGTACTGAGCACCCAGCAACCTGAGTACTTAGCACCCAGCACCTGAGCACTTAGCACCAAGCACCCTGAGTACTGAGCACCGAGCACTCCGAGTACTGAGCACCCAGCACCCCGAGCACTGAGCACCCTGCACCCTGAGCACTGAGCACCCAGCACCCCGAGCACTGAGCACCCAGCACCCTGAGTACTGAGTACTGAGCACCCTGAGTACTGAGCACCCAGCATCCTGAGCACTGAGCACCCAGCACCCTGAGTACTGAGCACCGAGCACCCGAGCACCCCGAGCACTGAGCACGCAGCACCCTGAGTACTGAGCACCCAGCACCAAAAGTACTGAGCACCGAGCATCCTGAGCACTGAGCACCGAGCACCCCGAGCACTGAGCACCCAGCACCCTGAGTACTGAGCACCCAGCAAAAAGTGTACTGAGCTGCGAGCACCCTGAGCACTGAGCACCCAGCACCCTGAGTAATGAGCACCCAGCACCCCGAGTACTGAGCACCCAGCACCCCGAGCACTGAGCACCCAACACCCTGAGTACTGAGCACCCAGCACCCTGAGCACTGAGCACAAAGCACACTGAGTACTGAGCACCCTGAGTACTGAGCGTAGAGGACCCTGAGCACTGAGCACCCAGCACCCTGAGCACTGAGCACCCAGCACACCGAGAATGAGCACCCAGCACCCTGAGTACTGAGAACCGAGCACCCTGAGTACTGAGAACGCAGCACGCTGAGCACTGAGCACCCAGCACCCCGAGTACTGAGCACCCAGCACCTCGAGCACTGAGCACCCAGCACCACGAGAATGAGCACCCAGCACCCTGAGTACTGAGCACCCAGCACCCTGAGTACTGAGCACCCTGAGTACTGAGCACCGATCACCCTGAGCACTGAGCACCCAACACCCTGAGTACTGAGCACCCAACGTACTGAGCACCGAGCACACTGAGCACTGAGCACCCAGCACCCTGAGTACTGAGCACCGAGCACCCTGAGCACTGAGGACCCAGCACCCTGAGTACTGAGCACCGAGCACCCCGAGCACTGAGCACCCATCGCCCCGAGCACTGAGCACCCAGCACCCCGAGCACTGAGCACCCAGCACCCGTAGCACTGAGGACCCAGCACCCCGAGCAATGAGCACCCAGCACCCTGAGTACTGAGCACCCAGCACCCGAGTACTGAGCACCCAGCAACCTGAGCACCGAGCACCCAGCACCCCGAGCACTGAGCACCCAGCACCCTGAGCACTGAGCACCCAGCACCCTGAGTACTGAGCACTGAGCTCCCCGAGTACTGAGCACCCACCACCCCGAGCACTGAGCACCGAGGACACCGAGCACTGAGCACCCAGCACCCCGAGCACTGAGCACCCAGCACCCTGAGCACTGAGCACCCAGCACCCTGAGCACTGAGCACCCAGCACCCCGAGCACTAAGCACCCAGCAACCCGAGCACTGAGCACCCAGCACCCCGAGCACTGAGCACCCAGCACCCTGAGTCCTGAGAACCCAGCACCCTGAGTACTCAGCACCCAGCACCCTGAGCACTGAGCAACCAGCACCCTGAGTACTGAGCACCCTGCACCCCAAGCACTGAGCACCCTGAGAACTGAGCACCCAGCACCCCAAGCACTGAGCACCCTGAGTACTGAGCACCCAGCACCCTGATTAATGAGCACCCAGCACCCCGAGAACTGAGCACCCAGCACCCTGAGTATTGAGCACCGAGCACCCTGAGTACTGAGCACCCAGCACCCTGAGTACTGAGCACCCAGTGTACTGAGCACCGAACACCCAGCACCCTGAGTACTGAGCACCCAGCACCCTGAGCACTGAGCACCCAGCACCCTGAGTACTGAGCACCGAGCACCCTGACTACTGAGCAACCAGCACCCCGAGCACTGAGCACCCAGCACCCCGAGCACTGAGCACCCAGCACCCTGAGCACTGAGCACCCTGAGTACTGAGCACTGAGCACCCTGAGTACTGAGCACCCAGCACCCTGAGTATTGAGCACCCAGCAACCTGAGCACTGAGCACCGAGCACCCTGAACACTGAGCACCAAGCACCCTGAGTACTGAGCACCCTGAGTACTGAGCACACAGCACCGTGAGCACTGAGCACCCAGCACCCCGAGCACTGAGCACCCAGCACCCGGAGCACTGAGCACCCTGAGTACTGAGCAATGAGCACCCTGAGTACTGAGCACTGAGCACCCTGAGTACTGAGCACCCAGCACCCTGAGTACTGAGCACCCAGCACCCTGAGCAATGAGCACCCGGAGTACTGAGCACAAAGCACCCTGAGTACTAAGCACCGAGCACCCTGAGTACTGAGCACCCAGTACCCTGAGCACTGAACACACAGCACCCTGAGTACTGAGCACCCTGAGCATTGAGCACCCAGCACCCTGAGCACTGAGGACCCAGCACCCTGAGTACTGAGCACCCAGCATCCTGAGCACTGAGCACCCAGCACCCTGAGTACTGAGCACCCAGCACCCTGAGCACTGAGCACCCAGCACTCTGAGTAATGAGCACTGAGCACCCAGCACCCCGAGCACTGAGCACTCAGCACCCTGTGTACTGAGCACTGAGTACCCAGCACCCCGAGCACTGAGCACCCAGCACCCTGAGCACTGAGCACCCTGAGTACTGAGCACCCAGCATCCTGAGCACTGAGCACCCAGCACCCTGAGCACTGAGCACCCAGCACCCAGAGCACTGAGCACCCTGAGTACTGAGCACTGAGCACCCTGAGCACTGAGCACCGAGCACCCTGAGTGCTGAGCACTGAGCACCCTGACCACTGAGCACCCAGCACCCTGAGTACTGAGCACCCAGCACCCTGAGCACTGAGGACCGAGCACCCTGAGTACTAAGCACAAAGCACCCTGAGTACTGAGCACCCAGCACCCTGAGCACTGAGCACCCAGCACACTGAGTACTGAGCACTGAGCACCCTGAGTACTGAGCACCGAGCACCCTGAGCACGGAGCACCCAGCACGCTGAGTACTGAGCACTGAGCACCCTGATTAATGAGCACCCAGCACCCCGAGAACTGAGCACCCAGCACCCTGAGCACTGAGCACCCTGATTACTGAGCACTGAGCACCCTGAGTACTGAGCACCCAGCACCCTGAGTATTGAGCACCCAGCAACCTGAGCACTGAGCACCGAGCACCCTGAGCACTTAGCACCCTGAGGACTGAGCACCCTGAGTACTGAGCACTGAGCACCCTGAGTACTGAGCACCCTGAGTACTGAGCACACAGCACCGTGAGCACTGAGCACCCAGCACCCCCGAGCACTGAGCACCCAGCACCCTGAGCACTGAGCACCCTGAGTACTGAGCACTGAGCACCCTGAGTACTGAGCACTGAGCACCCTGAGTACTGAGCACCCAGCACACTGAGTACTGAGCACCCAGCACCCTGAGCAATGAGCACCCTGAGTACTGAGCACCGAGCACCCTGAGCACGGAGCACACTGCACGCTGAGTACTGAGCACCCAGCACCCTGAGCACTGAGCACCCAGCACCCTAAGCACTGAGCACCCAGCACCCCGAGCACGGAGCACAAAGCACCCTGAGTACTGAGCACCCAACACCCAGAGTACTGTGCACCCAGCACCCTGAGTACTGAGCACCCAGCACCCTGAGTACTGAGCACCCCGCACCCTGAGTACTGAACACCCAGCACCCTGAGCACTGAGCACTGAGCACCCTGAGCACTGAGTACTGAGCAATGAGCACCCTGAGCACTGAGCACCCAGCACCCCGTGTACTGAGCACCCAGCAACCCGAGCACTGAGCACCCAGCGCCCCGAGCACTGAGCACACAGCACCCCGAGCACTGAGCACTGAGCACCCTGAGCACTGAGCACCCAGCACCCCGAGTACTGAGCACTGAGCACCCTGAGTACTGAGCACCCAGCAACCCGAGTACTGAGCACTGAGCACCCTGAGTACTGAGCACCCAGCACCCCGAGCACTGAGCACACAGCACCTCGAGCACTGAGCACCCAGCGCCCTGAGCACTGAGCACCCAGCACCCTGAGCACTGAGCACCCAGTCCCCTGAGTACTGAGCACCCAGCACCATGAGTACTGAGAACCCAGCACCCTGAGTACTGAGCACTCAGCACCCTGAGTACTGAGCACCGAGCACCCCAAGCACTGAGCACCCAGCACCCTGAGCACTGAGCACCCTGAGGACTGAGCTCCCAGCACCCTGAGCATTGAGCACCCAGCACCCTGAGTACTGAGCACCGATCACCCTGAGCACTGAGCACCCAGCACCCCGAGCACTGAGCACCCAGCACCCTGAGTACTGAGCACCCAGCACCCTGAGCACTGAGCACCCAGCACCCTGAGTACTAAGCACCCTGAGTACTGAGCACCGATCACACTGAGCACTGAGCACCCAGCACCCTGAGTACTGAGCACCCAGCACCCTGAGCACTGAGCACCCAGCACCCTGAGCACTGAGCACCCAGCACACTGAGTACTGAGCACCCAGCACCCTGAGTACTGAGGATCCTGCACCCTGAGCACTGAGCACCCAGCACCCTGAGTACTGAGCACCCAGCACCCTGAGTACTGAGCACCCAGCACCCTGAGTACTGAGCACCCAGCACCCAGAGCACTGAGCACCCAGCACCCTGAGCACTCAGCACCCAGGACCCCGAGCACTGAGTATTGAGCACCCAGCACCCTGAGTACTGAGCACGCAGCACGCTGAGTACTGAGCTCCCAGCACCCCGAGCACTGAGCACCCAGCAACATGAGTACTGAGCACCCAGCACCCTGAGTACTGAGCACTCAGCACCCTGAGTACTGAGCACCGAGCACCCCGAGCACTGAGCACCCAGCACCCTGAGCACTGAGCACACTGAGGACTAAGCACCTAGCACCCTGAGTACTGAGCACCCAGCACCCTGAGTACTGAGCATCGATCACCCTGAGCACTGAGCACCCAGCACCCCGAGCACTGAGCACCCAGCACCCTGAGGACTGAGCACCCAGCACCCTGAGTACTGAGCACGCAGCACGCTGAGTACTGAGCACCCAGCACCCCGAGCACTGAGCACCCAGCACCCTGAGCACTGAGCACCCAGCACCCTGAGTACTGAGCACGCAGCACGCTGAGTACTGAGCACCCAGCACCCTGAGTACTGAGCACCCAGGACCCTGAGCACTGAGCACCGAGCACCCCGAGCACTGAGCACCCAGCACCCTGAGCACTCAGCACCCAGCACCCCGAGCACTGAGCACCCAGCACCCTGAGCACTGAGCACCCAGCACCCTGAGCACGGAGCACCCCGAGGACTGAGCACCCAGCACCCTGAGCACTGAGCACCCAGCACCTTGAGTACTGAGCACCGAGCACCTCAAGCACTAAGCACCCAGCACCCTGAGTACTGAGCACAGAGCACCCTGAGCACTGAGCACCCAGCACCCTGAGCACTGAGCACCCAGCACCCTGAGCACGGAGCACAAAGCACCCTGAGTACTGAGCACCCAACACCCAGAGTACTGAGCACCCAGCACCCTGAGCACTGAGCACCCAGCACCCTGAGTACTGAGCACCCAGCACCCTGAGTACTGAACACCCAGCACCCTGAGCACTGAGCACTGAGCACCCAGAGCACTGAGTACTGAGCAATGAGCACCCTGAGTACTGAGCACCCAGCACCCCGAGTACTGAGCACCCAGCACCCCGAGCACTGAGCACCCAGCGCCCCGAGCACTGAGCACCCAGCACCCCGAGCACTGAGCACTGAGCACCCTGAGCACTGAGCACCCAGCACCCCGAGTACTGAGCACTGAGCACCCTGAGTACTGAGCACCAAGCAACCCGATTACTGAGCACTGAGCACTCTGAGTACTGAGCACCCAGCATCCTGAGCACTGAGCACCCAGCACCCTGAGTACTGAGCACCGAGCACCCTGAGTACTGAGCACCCAGCACCCTGATCACTGAGCACGGAGCACCCCGAGGACTGAGCACCCAGCACCCTGAGCACAGAGCAGCCAGCACCTTGAGTACTGAGCACCGAGCACCCCGAGCACTGAGTACCCAGCACCCCGAGCACGGAGCACCCAGCACCCTGAGCACTGAGCACCCTGAGTACTGAGCACCCAGCACCCTGAGCACTGAGCACCCAGCACCCTGAGCACTGAGCACCCAGCACCCAGAGCACTGAGCACCCTGAGTACTGAGCACTGAGCACCCTGAGCACTGAGCACCGAGCACCCTGAGTGCTGAGCACTGAGCACCCTGACCACTGAGCACCCAGCACCCTGAGTACTGAGCACCCAGCACCCTGAGCACTGAGGACCGAGCACCCTGAGTACTAAGCACAAAGCACCCTGAGTACTGAGCACCCAGCACCCTGAGCACTGAGCACCCAGCACACTGAGTACTGAGCACTGAGCACCCTGAGTACTGAGCACCGAGCACCCTGAGCACGGAGCACCCAGCACGCTGAGTACTGAGCACTGAGCACCCTGATTAATGAGCACCCAGCACCCCGAGAACTGAGCACCCAGCACCCTGAGCACTGAGCACCCTGATTACTGAGCACTGAGCACCCTGAGTACTGAGCACCCAGCACCCTGAGTATTGAGCACCCAGCAACCTGAGCACTGAGCACCGAGCACCCTGAGCACTTAGCACCCTGAGGACTGAGCACCCTGAGTACTGAGCACTGAGCACCCTGAGTACTGAGCACCCTGAGTACTGAGCACACAGCACCGTGAGCACTGAGCACCCAGCACCCCGAGAACTGAGCACCCAGCACCCTGAGCACTGAGCACCCTGAGTACTGAGCACTGAGCACCCTGAGTACTGAGCACTGAGCACCCTGAGTACTGAGCACCCAGCACACTGAGTACTGAGCACCCAGCACCCTGAGCAATGAGCACCCTGAGTACTGAGCACCGAGCACCCTGAGCACGGAGCACCCAGCACGCTGAGTACTGAGCACTGAGCACCCTGATTAATGAGCACCCAGCACCCCGAGAACTGAGCACCCAGCACCTTGAGTACTGAGCACCGAGCCCCTCGAGCACTAAGCACCCAGCACCCTGAGTACTGAGCACCCAGCACCCTGAGCACTGAGCACCCAGCACCCTAAGCACTGAGCACCCAGCACCCCGAGCACGGAGCACAAAGCACCCTGAGTACTGAGCACCCAACACCCAGAGTACTGAGCACCCAGCACCCTGAGTACTGAGCACCCAGCACCCTGAGTACTGAGCACCCCGCACCCTGAGTACTGAACACCCAGCACCCTGAGCACTGAGCACTGAGCACCCTGAGCACTGAGTACTGAGCAATGAGCACCCTGAGCACTGAGCACCCAGCACCCCGTGTACTGAGCACCCAGCACCCCGAGCACTGAGCACCCAGCGCCCCGAGCACTGAGCACACAGCACCCCGAGCACTGAGCACTGAGCACCCTGAGCACTGAGCACCCAGCACCCCGAGTACTGAGCACTGAGCACCCTGAGTACTGAGCACCCAGCAACCCGAGTACTGAGCACTGAGCACCCTGAGTACTGAGCACCCAGCACCCCGAGCACTGAGCACACAGCACCTCGAGCACTGAGCACCCAGCGCCCTGAGCACTGAGCACCCAGCACCCTGAGCACTGAGCACCCAGTCCCCTGAGTACTGAGCACCCAGCACCATGAGTACTGAGAACCCAGCACCCTGAGTACTGAGCACTCAGCACCCTGAGTACTGAGCACCGAGCACCCCGAGCACTGAGCACCCAGCACCCTGAGCACTGAGCACCCTGAGGACTGAGCACCCAGCACCCTGAGCATTGAGCACCCAGCACCCTGAGTACTGAGCACCGATCACCCTGAGAACTGAGCACCCAGCACCCCGAGCACTGAGCACCCAGCACCCTGAGTACTGAGCACCCAGCACCCTGAGCACTGAGCACCCAGCACCCTGAGTACTAAGCACCCTGAGTACTGAGCACCGATCACACTGAGCACTGAGCACCCAGCACCCTGAGTACTGAGCACCCAGCACCCTGAGCACTGAGCACCCAGCACCCTGAGCACTGAGCACCCAGCACACTGAGTACTGAGCACCCAGCACCCTGAGTACTGAGGATCCTGCACCCTGAGCACTGAGCACCCAGCACCCTGAGTACTGAGCACCCAGCACCCTGAGTACTGAGCACCCAGCACCCTGAGTACTGAGCACCCAGCACCCAGAGCACTGAGCACCCAGCACCCTGAGCACTCAGCACCCAGGACCCCGAGCACTGAGTATTGAGCACCCAGCACCCTGAGTACTGAGCACGCAGCACGCTGAGTACTGAGCTCCCAGCACCCCGAGCACTGAGCACCCAGCAACATGAGTACTGAGCACCCAGCACCCTGAGTACTGAGCACTCAGCACCCTGAGTACTGAGCACCGAGCACCCCGAGCACTGAGCACCCAGCACCCTGAGCACTGAGCACACTGAGGACTAAGCACCTAGCACCCTGAGTACTGAGCACCCAGCACCCTGAGTACTGAGCATCGATCACCCTGAGCACTGAGCACCCAGCACCCCGAGCACTGAGCACCCAGCACCCTGAGGACTGAGCACCCAGCACCCTGAATACTGAGCACGCAGCACGCTGAGTACTGAGCACCCAGCACCCCGAGCACTGAGCACCCAGCACCCTGAGCACTGAGCACCCAGCACCCTGAGTACTGAGCACGCAGCACGCTGAGTACTGAGCACCCAGCACCCTGAGTACTGAGCACCCAGGACCCTGAGCACTGAGCACCGAGCACCCCGAGCACTGAGCACCCAGCACCCTGAGCACTCAGCACCCAGCACCCCGAGCACTGAGCACCCAGCACCCTGAGCACTGAGCACCCAGCACCCTGAGCACGGAGCACCCCGAGGACTGAGCACCCAGCACCCTGAGCACTGAGCACCCAGCACCTTGAGTACTGAGCACCGAGCACCTCGAGCACTAAGCACCCAGCACCCTGAGTACTGAGCACAGAGCACCCTGAGCACTGAGCACCCAGCACCCTGAGCACTGAGCACCCAGCACCCTGAGCACGGAGCACAAAGCACCCTGAGTACTGAGCACCCAACACCCAGAGTACTGAGCACCCAGCACCCTGAGCACTGAGCACCCAGCACCCTGAGTACTGAGCACCCAGCACCCTGAGTACTGAACACCCAGCACCCTGAGCACTGAGCACTGAGCACCCAGAGCACTGAGTACTGAGCAATGAGCACCCTGAGTACTGAGCACCCAGCACCCCGAGTACTGAGCACCCAGCACCCCGAGCACTGAGCACCCAGCGCCCCGAGCACTGAGCACCCAGCACCCCGAGCACTGAGCACTGAGCACCCTGAGCACTGAGCACCCAGCACCCCGAGTACTGAGCACTGAGCACCCTGAGTACTGAGCACCAAGCAACCCGATTACTGAGCACTGAGCACTCTGAGTACTGAGCACCCAGCATCCTGAGCACTGAGCACCCAGCACCCTGAGTACTGAGCTCCGAGCACCCTGAGTACTGAGCACCCAGCACCCTGATCACTGAGCACGGAGCACCCCGAGGACTGAGCACCCAGCACCCTGAGCACAGAGCAGCCAGCACCTTGAGTACTGAGCACCAAGCACCCCGAGCACTGAGCACCCAGCACCCTGAGTACTGAGCACCCTGCACCCTGAGCACTGAGCACCCAGCACCCTGAGCACTGAGCACGCAGCACCCCGAGCACTGAGCACCCAGCATCCTGAGTACTGAGCACAGAGCACCCTGAGCACTGAGCACCCAGCACCCTGAGTACTGAGCACCCAGCACCCTGAGTACTGAGCAACCAGCACCCTGAGCACTGAGCACTGAGCACCCAGCACCCTGAGCACTGAGCACTGAGCACCCAGCACCACAGCCCTGAGCACCCAGCACCCCGAGCACTGAGCACCCAGCACTCTGAGCACTGAGCACCCAGCACCCTGAGCACTGAGGACCCAGCACCCTGAGTACTGAGCACCCAGCACCCTGAGTACTGAGCACTCAGCACCCTGAGTACTGAGCACCGAGCACCCCGAGCACTGAGCACCCAGCACCCTGAGCACAGAGCACCCGGAGGACTGAGCACGCAGCACCATGAGCACTTTGCACCGATCACCCTGAGCACTAAGCAACCAGCACCCCGAGCACTGAGCACCCAGCACCCTGAGCACAGAGCACCCGGAGTACTGCGCACCCAGCACCCTGAGTACTGAGCACCCAGCACCCCGAGTACTGAGCACCCAGCACCCTGAGTACTGAGCACCCAGCACCCCGAGCACTGAGCACCCAGTATCCTGAGTACTGAGCACCCTGAGGACTGAGCACTGAGCACCGAGCATCCTGAGTACTGAGCACCCTGAGGACTGAGCACCCAGCACCCTGAGCACTGAGCACCCAGCACCCTGAGTACTGATCACCCAGCATTCTGAGTACTGAGCACCCAGCACCCTGAGCACTGAGAACCCAGCACCCTGAGTACTGAGCACCCAGCACCCTGAGTACTGAGCACCCAGCACCCTGAGTACTGAGCACCCAGCACCCTGAGTACTGAGCACCGAGCACCCCGAGCACTGAGCAACCAGCACCCTGAGTATTGAGCACCCAGCACCCTGAGAACTGAGCACCGAACTCCCTGAGTACTGAGCACCCAGCACCCTGAGGACTGAGCACCCAGCACCCTGAGCACTGAGCACCCCGCACCCTGAGTACTGAGCACCCAGCACCCTGAGTACTGAGCACCCAGCACCCTTAGCACTGAGCACCCAGCACCCCGAGCACTGAGCACCCAGCACCCCAAGCACTGAGTACCCAGGACCCCGAGCACTGATCACCCAGCACCCTGAGCACTGAGCACCCTGCACCCTGAGCACTGAGCACCCAGCACCCTGAGCACTGAGTACCCAGAACCCTGAGCACTGAGCACCCAGCACGCTGAGTACTGAGCACTGAGCACCCTGAGTACTGAGCACCTAGCACCCTGAGTTCTGAGCACCCAGCACCCTGAGCACTGAGTAGCCAGCACACTCAGCACTGAGCACCCAGCACCCCGAGCACTGAGCACCCAGCACCCTGAGCACTGAGCACCCAGCACCCCGAGTACTGAGCACCCAGCAACCCGAGTACTGAGCACCGAGCACCCCGAGCACTGAGCACCCAGCACCCTGAGTACTGAGCACCCAGCACACTGAGTACTGAGCACCCCGAGAACTGAGCACACAGCACCCCGAGCACTGAGCACCCAGCACCCTGAGTACTGAGAACACATCACCCTGAGTACTGAGCACCCAGCAACCTGAGTACTGAGCCCCCAGCACCCTGAGTACTGAGCACCCAGCACCCCGAGCACTGAGCACCCAGCACCCCGAGAATGAGCACCCAGCACACTGAGTACTGAGAACCGAGCACCCTGAGTACTGAGCACCCAGCACCCTGAGTACTGAGCCCCCAGCACCCTGAGTACTGAGCACCCAGCACCCCGAGTACTGAGCACCAAGCACCCCGAGAATGAGCACCCAGCTCCCTGAGTACTGAGCACCCAGCACCCTGAGTACTGAGCACCGATCACCCTGAGTACTGAGCAACCAGCACCCCGAGCACTGAGCACCAGGTACCCCGAGCACTGAGCACCCAGCACCCTGAGTACTGAGCACCAAGCACCCTGAGTACTGAGCACTGAGCACTGAGCACCCTGAGCACTGAGCACCCAGCACCCTGAGCACTGAGCACCCAGCATCCTGAGCACTGAGTACTGAGAACCCAGCACCCTGAGTAATGAGCACTGAGCACCCTGAGCACTGAGCACCCAACACCCCGAGCACTGAGCACCCAGCACCCTGAGTACTGAGCACCCAGCACCCTGAGTACTGAGCACTCAGCACCCTGAGTACTGAGCACCCAGCACCCTGAGCACAGAGCACCCTGAGGACTGAGCACCCAGCACCCTGAGTACTGAGCACCCAGCACCCTGAGTACTGAGCACCCAGCACCCTGAGTACTGAGCACCGATCACCCTGAGCACTGAGCACCCAGCATCCCGAGCACTGAGCACCCAGCACCCTGAATACTGAGCACCCTGAGTACTGAGCACCCAGCACCCCGAGCACTGAGCACCCAGCACCCTGAGTACTGAGCACTGAGCACCATGAGTACTGAGCACTGAGCACCCCGAGCACTGAGCACCCAGCACCCCGAGCACTGAGCACCCAGCAACCCGAGCACTGAGCACCCAGCACCGCGAGCACTGAGCACCCAGCACCCTGAGTACTGAGCACCCAGCACCCTGAGTACTCAGCACCCAGCACCCTGAGCACTGAGCAACCAGCACCCTGAGTACTGAGCACCCTGCACCCCAAGCACTGAGCACCCTGAGAACTGAGCACCCAGCACCCCAAGCACTGAGCACCCTGAGTACTGATCACCCAGCACCCTGATTAATGAGCACTCAGCACCCCGAGAACTGAGCACCCAGCACCCTGAGTATTGAGCACCGAGCACCCTGAGTACTGAGCACACAGCACCCTGAGTACTGAGCACCCAGCACCCTGAGCACTGAGCACTCAGCACCCCGAGCACTGAGCACCCAGCACCCCGAGCACTGAGCACCCAGCACACCGAGCACTCAGCACCCAGCACCCCGAGCACTGAGCACCCAGCACACCGAGCAATTAGCACCAAGCACCCCGAGCACCGAGCACCATGAGTACTAAGCACCGAGCACCCTGAGCAATGAGCACCCAGCACCCTGAGCACTGAGCACCCAGCACCCTGAGTGCTGAGCCCCCAGCACCCCCAGCACTGTGCACACAGCACCCCGAGAAAGAGCACCCAGCACCATGAGTACTGAGCACCGAGCACCCTGAGCACTGAGCACCCAGCACCCTGAGTACTGAGCACCAAGCACCCTGAGTACTGAGCACCCAGCACCCTGAGTACTGAGCACCAAGCACCCTGAGTTCTGAGCACCCATCACCCTGAGCACTGAGCACACTGAGTACTAAGCAAAGAGCACCCTGAGCACTTAGCACCCAGCAGCCCGAGCACTGAGCACCCAGCACCCCGAACACTGAGCTCTGAGCACCCTGAGCACTGAGGACCCAGCACCCCGAGCACTGAGCACCCAGCACCCTGAGTACTGAGCACCCAGCACCCTGATCACTGAGGTCCCAGCACCCCGAGCACTGAGCACCCAGCACGCTGAGTACTGAGCACTGAGCACCCAGCACCCTGAGTACTGAGCACCCAGCACCCTGAATACTGAGCACCCAGCACCCCGAGCACTGAGCACTGAGCACCCTGAGTACTGAGCACTGAGCACCCTTAGTACTGAGCAACGAGCACCCTGAGTACTGAGCACCCAGCACCCTGAGCACTGAGCAGCCAGCACCCTCAGCACTGAGCACCCAGCACCCCGAGCACTGAGCACCCAGCACCCTGAGCACTGAGCACCCAGCACCCCGAGTACTGAGCACCCAGCACCCCGAGTACTGAGCATCGAGCACCCCGAGCACTGAGCACCCAGCAACCTGAGTACTGAGCACCCAGCACCCTGAGTACTGCGCACCCCTAGAACTGAGCACACAGCACCCCGAGCACTGAGCACCCAGCACCCTGAGTACTGAGAACAGATCACCCTGAGTACTGAGCACCCAGCAACCTGAGTACTGCGCCCCCAGCATCCTGAGTACTGAGCACCCAGCACCCCGAGCACTGAGCACCCAGCACCCCGAGAATGAGCACCCAGCACCCTGAGTACTGAGAACCGATCACCCTGAGTACTGAGCACCCAGCACCTTGAGTACTGAGCCCCCAGCACCCTGAGTACAGAGCACCCAGCACCCCGAGCACTGAGCACCCAGCACCCCGAGAATGAGCACCCAGCACCCTGAGTACTGAGCACCCAGCACCCCGAGCACGGAGCACCCAGGACCCCGAGCACTGAGTACTGAGCACCCAGCACCCTGAGTTCTGAGCACCGAGCTCCCCGAGCACTGAGCACCCAGCCCCCTGAGCACTGAGCACCCAGCACCCTGAGCACTGAGCACCCAGCACCCTGAGTACTGAGCACCCAGTACGCTGAGTACTGAGCACCCAGCACCCTGAGCACTGAGCACCCAGCACCCTGAGTACTGAGCACTGAGCACCCAGCACCCCGAGCACTGAGCACCGAGCACCCTGTGTACTGAGCACTGAGCACCCTGAGTACTAAGCACCCAGCACCCTGAGTACTGATCACCCAGGACCCTGAGCACTGAGCACCGAGCACCCCGAGTACTGAGCACCCAGCACCCTGAGCACTCAGCACCCATCACCCCGATCACTGAGCACCCAGCACCCTGAGCACTGAGCAACCAGCACCCTGAGCACGGAGCACCCAGCACCCAGAGCACTGAGCACCCAGCACCCTGAGCACTGAGCACAGAGCACCCTGAGTACTGAGCACCCAGCACCCTGAGTACTGAGCACCCAGACCCCGAGCACTGAGCACCCAGCACCCCTAGCACTGTGCACCCAGCACCCTGAGTACTGAGAACCCAGCACCCTGAGTACTTAGCACCGAGCACCCTGAGTACTGAGCACCCAGCACGCTGAGCACTGAGCACCCAGCACCCCGAGTACTGAGCACCCAGCACCCTGAGTACGGAGCACCCAGCACCCCGAGCACTGAGCACCCAGCACCCTGAGCACTGAGCACCCAGCACCCTTAGTACTGAGCATCAAGCACGCTGAGCACTGAGCACCCAGCACCCTGAGTACTGAGCACCGAGCACCCCGAGCACTGAGCACCAGGTACCCCGAGCACTGCGCACCCAGCACCCTGAGTACTGAGCACCGATCACCCTGAGCACTGAGCACCCAGCATCCCGAGCACTGAGCACCCAGCACCCTGAGTACTGAGCACCCTGAGTACTGAGCACCCAGCACCCCGAGCACTGAGCACCCAGCACCCTGAGTACTGAGCACCGAGCACCATGAGTACTGAGCACTGAGCACCCCGAGTACTGAGCACCCAGCACCCCGAGCCCTGAGCACCGAGCACCCGGAGCACTGAGCACCCAGCACCCTTAGCACTGAGCACCCAGCAACCCGAGCACTGAGCACCCAGCACCGCGAGCACTGAGCACCCAGCACCCTGAGTACTGAGCACCCAGCACCCTGAGTACTCAGCACCCAGCACCCTGAGCACTGAGCAACCAGCAACCTGAGTACTGAGCACCCTGCACCCCAAGCACTGAGCACCCTGAGAACTGAGCACCCAGCACCCCAAGCACTGAGCACCCTGAGTACTGAGCACCCAGCACCCTGATTAATGAGCACCCAGCACCCAGAGAACTGAGCACCCAGCACCCTGAGTATTGAGCACCGAGCACCCTGAGTACTGAGCACCTAGCACCCTGAGTACTGAGCACCCAGTGTACTGAGCACCGAGCACCCAGCACCCTGAGTACTGAGCACCCAGCACCCTGAGTTCTGAGCACCGAGCTCCCCGAGCACTGAGCACCCAGCACCCTGAGCACTGAGCACCCAGCACCCTGAGCACTGAGCACCCAGCACCCTGAGTACTGAGCACCCAGCACGCTGAGTACTGAGCACCCAGCACCCTGAGCACTGAGCACCCAGCACCCTGAGTACTGAGCACTGTGCACCCAGCACCCCGAGCACTGAGCACCCAGCACCCTGTGTACTGAGCACTGAGCACCCTGAGTACTAAGCACCCAGTACCCTGAGTATTGAGCACCCAGGACCCTGAGCACTGAGCACCGAGCACCCCGAGCACTGAGCACCCAGCACCCTGAGCACTCAGCACCCATCACCCCGATCACTGAGCACCCAGCACCCTGAGCACTGAGCACCCAGCACCCTGAGCACGGAGCACACAGCACCCAGAGCACTGAGCACCCAGCTCCCTGAGAACTGAGCACAGAGCACCCTGAGTACTGAGCACCCAGCACCCTGAGTACTGAGCACCCAGACCCCGAGCACTGAGCACCCAGCACCCCTAGCACTGTGCACCCAGCACCCTGAGTACTGAGAACCCAGCACCCTGAGTACTGAGCACCGAGCACCCTGAGTACTGAGCACCCAGCACGCTCAGCACTGAGCAACCAGCACCCCGAGTACTGAGCACCCAGCACCCTGAGTACGGAGCACCCAGCACCCCGAGCACTGAGCACCCAGCACCCTGAGCACTGAGCACCCAGCACCCTTAGTACTGAGCATCAAGCACGCTGAGCACTGAGCACCCAGCACCCTGAGTACTGAGCACCCAGCACCCTGAGCACTGAGCACCCAGCACCCTGAGCACTGAGCACTCAGCACCCTGAGTACTGAGCACCGAGCACCCCGAGCACTGAGCACCAGGTACCCCGAGCACTGAGCACCCAGCACCCTGAGTACTGAGCACCAAGCACCCTGAGTACTGAGCATTGATCACTGAGCACCCTGAGCACTGAGCACCCAGCACCCTGAGCACTGAGCACCCAGCATCCTGAGCACTGAGTACTGAGCACCCAGTACCCTGAGTAATGAGCACTGAGCACACTGAACACTGAGCACCCAACACCCCGAGCACTGAGCACCCAGCACCCTGAGTACTGAGCACCCAGCACCCTGAGTACTGAGCACTCAGCACCCTGAGTACTGAGCACCCAGCACCCTGAGCACTGAGCACCCTGAGGACTGAGCACCCAGCACCCTGAGTACTGAGCACCCAGCACCCCGAGTACTGAGCACCCAGCACCCTGAGTACTGAGCACCGATCACCCTGAGCACTGAGCACCCAGCATCCCGAGCACTGAGCACCCAGCACCCTGAGTACTGAGCACCCTGAGTACTGAGCACCCAGCACCCCGAGCACTGAGCACCCAGCACCCTGAGTACTGAGCACCGAGCACCATGAGTACTGAGCACTGAGCACCCCGAGTACTGAGCACCCAGCACCCCGAGCACTGAGCACCGAGCACCCCGAGCACTGAGCACCCAGCACCCCGAGCACTGAGCACCAAGCAACCCGAGCACTGAGCACCCAGCACCCCGAGCACTGAGCACCCAGCATACTGAGTACTGAGCACCCAGCACCCTGAGTACTCAGCACCCAGCACCCTGAGCACTGAGCAACCAGCACCCTGAGTACTGAGCACCCTGCACCCCAAGCACTGAGCACCCTGAGAACTGAGCACCCAGCACCCCAAGCACTGAGCACCCTGAGTACTGAGCACCCAGCACCCTGATTAATGAGCACCCAGCACCCCGAGAACTGAGCACCCGGCACCCTGAGTATTGAGCACCGAGCACCCTGAGCACTGAGCACCCAGCACCCTGAGTACTGAGCACCAAGCACCCTGAGTTCTGAGCACCCAGCACCCTGAGTACTGAGCAGCAAGCACCCTGAGTTCTGAGCACCCAGCACCCTGAGCACTGAGCACACTGAGTACTAAGCAACCAGCACCCTGAGCACTGAGCACCCAGCACCCCGAGCACTGAGCACCCAGCACACCGAGCACTGAGCTCTGAGCACAGTGAGCACTGAGGACCCAGCACCCCGAGCACTGAGCACCCAGCACCCTGAGTACTGAGCACCCAGCACCCTGAGCACTGAGGACCCAGCACCCCGAGCACTGAGCACCCAGCACGCTGAGTACTGAGCACTGAGCACCCAGCACCCTGAGTACTGAGCACCCAGCACCCTGAATACTGAGCACCCAGCACCCCGAGCACTGAGCACTGAGCACCCTGAGTACTGAGCACTGAGCACCTTTAGTACTGAGCACCGAGCACCCTGAGTACTGAGCACCCAGCACACTGAGCACTGAGCACGGAGCACCCCGAGGACTGAGCACCCAGCACCTTGAGCACTGAGCACCCAGCACCCTGAGTACTGAGCACCCAGCACCCCGAGCACTGAGCACCCAGCACCCTGAGTACTGAGCACCCAGCACCCTGAGTACTGAGCACTGAGCACCCTGAGCACTGAGCACCCAACACCCCGAGCACTGAGCACCCAGCACCCTGAGTACTGAGCACCAAGCACCCTGAGTACTGAGCACTCAGCACCCTGAGTACTGAGCACCGAGCTCCCTGAGCACTGAGCACCCAGCACCCTGAGCACTTAGCACCCTGAGGAATGAGCACCCAGCACCCTGAGTACTGAGCACCCAGCACCCTGAGTACTGAGCACCCAGCATCCTGAGTACTGAGCACCCAGCACCCCAAGCACTGAGCACCCAGCACCCTGAGTACTGTGCAACCTGAGTACTGAGCACCCAGCAACCTGAGTACTTAGCACCCAGCACCTGAGCACTTAGCACCCAGCACCCTGAGTACTGAGCACCGAGCACTCCGAGTACTGAGCACCCAGCACCCCGAGCACTGAGCACCCAGCACCCTGAGCACTGAGCACCCGGAGTACTGCGCACCCAGCACCCTGAGTACTGAGCACCCAGCACCCCGAGTACTGAGCACCCAGCACCCTGAGTACTGAGCACCCAGCACCCCGAGCACTGAGCACCCAGTATCCTGAGTACTGAGCACCCTGAGGACTGAGCACTGAGCACCGAGCATCCTGAGTACTGAGCACCCTGAGGACTGAGCACCCAGCACCCTGAGCACTGAGCACCCAGCACCCTGAGCACTGAGCACCCAGCACCCTGAGCACTGAGCACCCAGCAACCTGAGTACTGAGCACCCAGCACCCTGAGTACTGAGTACCCAGCACCCTGAGCACTGAGCACCCAGCACCCTGAGTACTGAGCACGGAGCACCCTGAGTACTGATCACCCAGCATCCTGAGTACTGAGCACCCAGCACCCTGAGCACTGAGAACCCAGCACCCTGAGTACTGAGCACCCAGCACCCTGATTACTGAGCACCCAGCACCCTGAGTACTGAGCACCCAGCACCCTGAGTACTGAGCACCGAGCACCCCGAGCACTGAGCAACCAGCACCCTGAGTATTGAGCACTGAGCACCCTGAGAACTGAGCACCGAACTCCCTGAGTACTGAGCACCCAGCACCCTGAGGACTGAGCACCCAGCACCCTGAGCACTGAGCACCCCGCACCCTGAGTACTGAGCACCCAGCACCCTGAGTACTGAGCACCCAGCACCCTTAGCACTGAGCACCCAGCATCCCGAGCACTGAGCACCCAGCACCCCAAGCACTGAGTACCCAGGACCCCGAGCACTGATCACCCAGCACCCTGAGCACTGAGCACCCTGCACCCTGAGCACTGAGCACCCAGCACCCTGAGCACTGAGTACCCAGAACCCTGAGCACTGAGCACCCAGCACGCTGAGTACTGAGCACTGAGCACCCTGAGTACTGAGCACCTAGCACCCTGAGTACTGAGCACCCAGCACCCTGAGCACTGAGTAGCCAGCACACTCAGCACTGAGCACCCAGCACCCCGAGCACTGAGCACCCAGCACCCTGAGCACTGAGCACCCAGCACCCCGAGTACTGAGCACCCAGCAACCCGAGTACTGAGCACCGAGCACCCCGAGCACTGAGCACCCAGCACCCGGAGTACTGAGCACCCAGCACACTGAGTACTGAGCACCCCGAGAACTGAGCACACAGCACCCCGAGCACTGAGCACCCAGCACCCTGAGTACTGAGAACACATCACCCTGAGTACTGAGCACCCAGCAACCTGAGTACTGAGCCCCCAGCACCCTGAGTACTGAGCACCCAGCACCCCGAGCACTGAGCACCCAGCACCCCGAGAATGAGCACCCAGCACACTGAGTACTGAGAACCGAGCACCCTGAGTACTGAGCACCCAGCACCCTGAGTACTGAGCCCCCAGCACCCTGAGTACAGAGCACCCAGCACCCCGAGTACTGAGCACCCAGCACCCCGAGAATGAGCACCCAGCACCCTGAGTACTGAGCACCCAGCACCCTGAGTTCTGAGCACCGAGCTCCCCGAGCACTGGGCACCCAGCACCCTGAGCACTGAGCACCCAGCACCCTGAGTACTGAGCACCGATCACCCTGAGTACTGAGCAACCAGCACCCCGAGCACTGAGCACCAGGTACCCCGAGCACTGAGCACCCAGCACCCTGAGTACTGAGCACCAAGCACCCTGAGTACTGAGCACTGAGCACTGAGCACCCTGAGCACTGAGCACCCAGCACCCTGAGCACTGAGCACCCAGCATCCTGAGCACTGAGTACTGAGAACCCAGCACCCTGAGTAATGAGCACTGAGCACCCTGAGCACTGAGCACCCAACACCCCGAGCACTGAGAACCCAGCACCCTGAGAACTGAGCACCCAGCACCCTGAGTACTGAGCACTCAGCACCCTGAGTACTGAGCACCCAGCACCCTGAGCACAGAGCACCCTGAGGACTGAGCACCCAGCACCCTGAGTACTGAGCACCCAGCACCCTGAGTACTGAGCACCCAGCACCCTGAGTACTGAGCACCGATCACCCTGAGCACTGAGCACCCAGCATCCCGAGCACTGAGCACCCAGCACCCTGAATACTGAGCACCCTGAGTACTGAGCACCCAGCACCCCGAGCACTGAGCACCCAGCACCCTGAGTACTGAGCACTGAGCACCATGAGTACTGAGCACTGAGCACCCCGAGCACTGAGCACCCAGCACCCCGAGCACTGAGCACCCAGCAACCCGAGCACTGAGCACCCAGCACCGCGAGCACTGAGCACCCAGCACCCTGAGTACTGAGCACCCAGCACCCTGAGTACTCAGCACCATGCACCCTGAGCACTGAGCAACCAGCACCCTGAGTACTGAGCACCCTGCACCCCAAGCACTGAGCACCCTGAGAACTGAGCACCCAGCACCCCAAGCACTGAGCACCCTGAGTACTGATCACCCAGCACCCTGATTAATGAGCACTCAGCACCCCGAGAACTGAGTACCCAGCACCCTGAGTATTGAGCACCGAGCACCCTGAGTACTGAGCACACAGCACCCTGAGTACTGAGCACAGAGCACCCTGAGCACTGAGCACCCAGCACCCTGAGTACTGAGCACCGAGCACCCTGAGTACTGAGCACCCAGCACCCCGAGCACTGAGCACCCAGCACCCCGAGCACTGAGCACCCAGCACACCGAGCACTCAGCACCCAGCACCCCGAGCACTGAGCACCCAGCACACCGAGCAATTAGCACCAAGCACCCCGAGCACCGAGCACCATGAGTACTAAGCACCGAGCACCCTGAGCAATGAGCACCCAGCACCCTGAGCACTGAGCACCCAGCACCCTGAGTACTGAGCCCCCAGCACCCCCAGCACTGAGCACCCAGCACCCCGAGAAAGAGCACCCAGCACCATGAGTACTGAGCACCGAGCACCCTGAGCACTGAGCACCCAGCACCCTGAGTACTGAGCACCAAGCACCCTGAGTACTGAGCACCCAGCACCCTGAGTACTGAGCACCAAGCACCCTGAGTTCTGAGCACGCAGCACCCTGAGCACTGAGCACACTGAGTACTAAGCAAAGAGCACGCTGAGCACTTAGCACCCAGCAGCCCGAGCACTGAGCACCCAGCACCCCGAACACTGAGCTCTGAGCACCCTGAGCACTGAGGACCCAGCACACCGAGCACTGAGCACCCAGCACCCTTAGTACTGAGCACCCAGCACCCTGATCACTGAGGTCCCAGCACCCCAAGCACTGAGCACCCAGCACGCTGAGTACTGAGCACTGAGCACCCAGCACCCTGAGTACTGAGCACCCAGCACCCTGAATACTGAGCACCCAGCACCCCGAGCACTGAGCACTGAGCACCCTGAGTACTGAGCACTGAGCACCCTTAGTACTGAGCACCGAGCACCCTGAGTACTGAGCACCCAGCACCCTGAGCACTGAGCAGCCAGCACCCTCAGCACTGAGCACCCAGCACCCCGAGCACTGAGCACCCAGCACCCTGAGCACTGAGCACCCAGCACCCCGAGTACTGAGCACCCAGCACCCCGAGTACTGAGCATCGATCACCCCGAGCACTGAGCACCCAGCAACCTGAGTACTGAGCACCCAGCACCCTGAGTACTGCGCACCCCGAGAACTGAGCACACAGCACCCCGAGCACTGAGCACCCAGCACCCTGAGTACTGAGAACAGATCACCCTGAGTACTGAGCACCCAGCAACCTGAGTACTGCGCCCCCAGCACCCTGAGTACTGAGCACCCAGCACCCCGAGCACTGAGCACCCAGCACCCCGAGAATGAGCACCCAGCACCCTGAGTACTGAGAACCGAGCACCCTGAGTACTGAGCACCCAGCACCTTGAGTACTGAGCCCCCAGCACCCTGAGTACAGAGCACCCAGCACCCCGAGCTCTGAGCACCCAGCACCCCGAGAATGAGCACCCAGCACCCTGAGTACTGAGCACCCAGCACCCCGAGCATGGAGCACCCAGGACCCCGAGCACTGAGTACTGAGCACCCAGCACCCTGAGTTCTGAGCACCGAGCTCCCCGAGCACTGAGCACCCAGCACCCTGAGCACTGAGCACCCAGCACCCTGAGCACTGAGCACCCAGCACCCTGAGTACTGAGCACCCAGTACGCTGAGTACTGAGCACCCAGCACCCTGAGCACTGAGCACCCAGCACCCTGAGTACTGAGCACTGAGCACCCAGCACCCCGAGCACTGAGCACCGAGCACCCTGTGTACTGAGCACTGAGCACCCTGAGTACTAAGCACCCAGCACCCTGGGTACTGATCACCCAGGACCCTGAGCACTGAGCACCGAGCACCCCGAGTACTGAGCACCCAGCACCCTGAGCACTCAGCACCCATCACCCCGATCACTGAGCACCCAGCACCCTGAGCACTGAGCAACCAGCACCCTGAGCACGGAGCACCCAGCACCCAGAGCACTGAGCACCCAGCACCCTGAGCACTGGGCACAGAGCACCCTGAGTACTGAGCACCCAGCACCCTGAGTACTGAGCACCCAGACCCCGAGCACTGAGCACCCAGCACCCCTAGCACTGTGCACCCAGCACCCTGAGTACTGAGTACCCAGCACCCTGAGTACTGAGCACCGAGCACCCTGAGTACTGAGCACCCAGCACGCTGAGCACTGAGCACCCAGCACCCCGAGTACTGAGCACCCAGCACCCTGAGTACGGAGCACCCAGCACCCCGAGCACTGAGCACCCAGCACCCTGAGCACTGAGCACCCAGCACCCTTAGTACTGAGCATCAAGCACGCTGAGCACTGAGCACCCAGCACCCTGAGTACTGAGCACCGAGCACCCCGAGCACTGAGCACCAGGTACCCCGAGCACTGAGCACCCAGCACCCTGAGTACTGAGCACCGATCACCCTGAGCACTGAGCACCCAGCATCCCGAGCACTGAGCACCCAGCACCCTGAGTACTGAGCACCCTGAGTACTGAGCACCCAGCACCCCGAGCACTGAGCACCCAGCACCCTGAGTACTGAGCACCGAGCACCATGAGTACTGAGCACTGAGCACCCCGAGTACTGTGCACCCAGCACCCCGAGCACTGAGCACCGAGCACCCGGAGCACTGAGCACCCAGCACCCCTAGCACTGAGCACCCAGCAACCCGAGCACTGAGCACCCAGCACCGCGAGCACTGAGCACCCAGCACCCTGAGTACTGAGCACCCAGCACCCTGAGTACTCAGCACCCAGCACCCTGAGCACTGAGCAACCAGCACCCTGAGTACTGAGCACCCTGCACCCCAAGCACTGAGCACCCTGAGAACTGAGCACCCAGCACCCCAAGCACTGAGCACCCTGAGTACTGAGCACCCAGCACCCTGATTAATGAGCACCCAGCACCCCGAGAACTGAGCACCCAGCACCCTGAGTATTGAGCACCGAGCACCCTGAGTACTGAGCACCCAGCACCCTGAGTACTGAGCACCCAGTGTACTGAGCACCGAGCACCCAGCACCCTGAGTACTGAGCACCCAGCACCCTGAGTTCTGAGCACCGAGCTCCCCGAGCACTGAGCACCCAGCACCCTGAGCACTGAGCACCCAGCACCCTGAGCACTGAGCACCCAGCACCCTGAGTACTGAGCACCCAGCACGCTGAGTACTGAGCACCCAGCACCCTGAGCACTGAGCACCCAGCACCCTGAGTACTGAGCACTGTGCACCCAGCACCCCGAGCACTGAGCACCCAGCACCCTGTGTACTGAGCACTGAGCACCCTGAGTACTAAGCACCCAGCACCCTGAGTATTGAGCACCCAGGACCCTGAGCACTGAGCACCGAGCACCCCGAGCACTGAGCACCCAGCACCCTGAGCACTCAGCACCCATCACCCCGATCACTGAGCACCCAGCACCCTGAGCACTGAGCACCCAGCACCCTGAGCACGGAGCACACAGCACCCAGAGCACTGAGCACCCAGCTCCCTGAGAACTGAGCACAGAGCACCCTGAGTACTGAGCACCCAGCACCCTGAGTACTGAGCACCCAGACCCCGAGCACTGAGCACCCAGCACCCCTAGCACTGTGCACCCAGCACCCTGAGTACTGAGAACCCAGCACCCTGAGTACTGAGCACCGAGCACCCTGAGTACTGAGCACCCAGCACGCTGAGCACTGAGCACCCAGCACCCCGAGTACTGAGCACCCAGCACCCTGAGTACGGAGCACCCAGCACCCCGAGCACTGAGCACCCAGCACCCTGAGCACTGAGCACCCACCACCCTTAGTACTGAGCATCAAGCACGCTGAGCACTGAGCACCCAGCACCCTGAGTACTGAGCACCCAGCACCCTGAGCACTGAGCACCCAGCACCCTGAGCACTGAGCACTCAGCACCCTGAGTACTGAGCACCGAGCACCCCGAGCACTGAGCACCAGGTACCCCGAGCACTGAGCACCCAGCACCCTGAGCACTGAGCACCCAGCATCCTGAGCACTGAGTACTGAGCACCCAGTACCCTGAGTAATGAGCACTGAGCACACTGAACACTGAGCACCCAACACCCCGAGCACTGAGCACCCAGCACCCTGAGTACTGAGCACCCAGCACCCTGAGTACTGAGCACTCAGCACCCTGAGTACTGAGCACCCAGCACCCTGAGCACTGAGCACCCTGAGGACTGAGCACCCAGCACCCTGAGTACTGAGCACCCAGCACCCCGAGTACTGAGCACCCAGCACCCTGAGTACTGAGCACCGATCACCCTGAGCACTGAGCACCCAGCACCCTGAGTACTGAGCACCCTGAGTACTGAGCACCCAGCACCCCGAGCACTGAGCACCCAGCACCCTGAGTACTGAGCACCGAGCACCATGAGTACTGAGCACTGAGCACCCCGAGTAATGAGCACCCAGCACCCCGAGCACTGAGCACCGAGCACCCCGAGCACTGAGCACCCAGCACACCGAGCACTGAGCACCCAGCAACCCGAGCACTGAGCACCCAGCACCCCGAGCACTGAGCACCCAGCATACTGAGTACTGAGCACCCAGCACCCTGAGTACTCAGCACCCAGCACCCTGAGCACTGAGCAACCAGCACCCTGAGTACTGAGCACCCTGCACCCCAAGCACTGAGCACCCTGAGAACTGAGCACCCAGCACCCCAAGCACTGAGCACCCTGAATACTGAGCACCCAGCACCCTGATTAATGAGCACCCAGCACCCCGAGAACTGAGCACCCAGCACCCTGAGTATTGAGCACCGAGCATCCTGAGTACTGAGCACCCAGCACCCTGAGTACTGAGCACCCAGTGTACTGAGCACCGAGCACTCAGCACCCTGAGTACTGAGCACCCAGCACCCTGAGCACTGAGCAACCAGCACCCTGAGCACTGAGCACCGAGCACCCTGAGTACTGAGCACCCAGCACCCCGAGCACTGAGCACCCAGCACCCCGAGCACTGAGCACCCAGCACACCGAGCACTCAGCAACCAGCACCCCGAGCACTGAGCACCCAGCACACCGAGCACTGAGCACCCAGCACCCCGAGCACCGAGCACCATGAGTACTAAGCACCGAGCACCCTGAGCACTGAGGACCCAGCACCCTGAGCACTGAGCACCCAGCACCCTGAGTACTGAGCCCCCAGCACCCCGAGCACTGAGCACCCAGCACCCCGAGAATGAGCACCCAGCACCATGAGTACTGAGCACCGAGCACCCTGAGCACTGAGCACCCAGCACCCTGAGTACTGAGCACCAAGCACCCTGAGTTCTGAGCACTAAGCACCCTGAGTACTGAGCACCAAGCACCCTGAGTTCTGAGCACCCAGCACCCTGAGCACTGAGCAAACTGAGTACTAAGCAACCAGCACCCTGAGCACTGAGCACCCAGCACCCCGAGCACTGAGCACCCAGCACACCGAGCACTGAGCTCTGAGCACCCTGAGCACTGAGGACCCAGCACCCCGAGCACTGAGCACCCAGCACCCTGAGTACTGAGCACCCAGCACCTTGAGCACTGAGGACCCAGCACCCCGAGCACTGAGCACCCAGCACGCTGAGTACTGAGCACTGAGCACCCAGCACCCTGAGTACTGAGCACCCAGCACCCAGAATACTGAGCACCCAGCACCCCGAGCACTGAGCACTGAGCACCCTGAGTACTGAGCACTGAGCACCCTTAGTACTGAGCACCGAGCACCCTGAGTACTGAGCACCCAGCACACTGAGCACTGAGCACGGAGCACCCCGAGGACTGAGCACCCAGCACCTTGAGCACTGAGCACCCAGCACCCTGAGTACTGAGCACCCAGCACCCCGAGCACTGAGCACCCAGCACCCTGAGTACTGAGCACCCAGCACCCTGAGTACTGAGCACTGAGCACCCTGAGCACTGAGCACCCAACACCCCGAGCACTGAGCACCCAGCACCCTGAGTACTGAGCACCCAGCACCCTGAGTACTGAGCACTCAGCACCCTGAGTACTGAGCACCGAGCTCCCTGAGCACTGAGCACCCAGCACCCTGAGCACTTAGCACCCTGAGGAATGAGCACCCAGCACCCTGAGTACTGAGCACCCAGCACCCTGAGTACTGAGCACCCAGCATCCTGAGTACTGAGCACCCAGCACCCCAAGCCCTGAGCACCCAGCACCCTGAGTACTGTGCAACCTGAGTACTGAGCACCCAGCAACCTGAGTACTTAGCACACAGCACCTGAGCACTTAGAACCCAGCACCCTGAGTACTGAGCACCGTGCACTCCGAGTACTGAGCACCCAGCACCCCGAGCACTGAGCACCCAGCACCCTGAGTACTGAGTACTGAGCACCCTGAGTACTGAGCACCCAGCATCCTGAGCACTGAGCACCCAGCACCCTGAGTACTGAGCACCGAGCACCCCGAGCACTGAGCACCCAGCACCCTGAGTACTGAGCACCCAGCACCAAAAGTACTGAGCACCGAGCATCCTGAGCACTGAGCACCGAGCACCCCGAGCACTGAGCACCCAGCACCCTGAGTACTGAGCACCCAGCAAAAAGAGTACTGAGCAGCGAGCACCCTGAGCACTGAGCACCCAGCACCCTGAGTAATGAGCACCCAGCACCCCGAGTACTGAGCACCCAGCACCGTGAGTACTGAGCACACAGCACCCTGAGTACTGAGCACCCAGCACCCTGAGCACTGAGCACAAAGCACGCTGAGTACTGAGCACCCTGAGTACTGAGCATAGAGGACCCTGAGCACTGAGCACCCAGCACCCTGAGCACTGAGCACCCAGCACCCCGAGAATGAGCACCCAGCACCCTGATTAATGAGCACCCAGCACCCCGAGTACTGAGCACCCAGCACCGTGAGTACTGAGCACACAGCACCCTGAGTACTGAGCACCCAGCACCCTGAGCACTGAGCACAAAGCACGCTGAGTACTGAGCACCCTGAGTACTGAGCATAGAGGACCCTGAGCACTGAGCACCCAGCACCCTGAGCACTGAGCACCCAGCACCCCGAGAATGAGCACCCAGCACCCTGAGTACTGAGAACCGAGCACCCTGAGTACTGAGCACCCAGCATGCTGAGCACTGAGCACCCAGCACCCCGAGTACTGAGCACCCAGCACCCCGAGCACTGAGCACCCAGCACCACGAGAATGAGCACCCAGCACCCTGAGTACTGAGCACCCAGCACCCTGAGTAATGAGCACCCAGCACCCCGAGCACTGAGCACCCTGAATACTGAGCACCCAGCACCCTGAGTACTGTGCACTAAGCACCCAGAGCGCTGAGCACCCAGGACACCAAGCACTGAGTACTGAGCACCCAGCACCCTGAGTACTGAGCACCGAGCTCCCCGAGCACTGAGCACCCTGAGTACTGAGCACCCAGCACCCTGAGTACTGAGCGCCCAGCACCCTGAGCAATGAGCACCCAGCACCCAGAGTACTGAGCACCCAGCACCCCGAGCACTGAGCACACAGCACCCTGAGTACTGAGTACCCAGCACCCTGAGTACTGAGCAACCTGAGCACTGAGCACCCAGCACCCTGAGTTCTGAGCACCCTGAGGACTGAGCACCGATCACCATGAGCACTGAGCACCCAGCACCCTGAGTACTGAGCACCCAGCACCCTGAGTACTGACCACCCTGAGTACTGAGCACCGATCACCCTGAGCACTGAGCACCCAACACCCTGAGTACTGAGCACCCAACGTACTGAGCACCGAGCACACTGAGCACTGAGCACCCAGCACCCTGAGTACTGAGCACCGAGCACCCTGAGCACTGAGCACCCAGCACCCTGAGTACTGAGCACCGAGCACCCCGAGCACTGAGCACCCAGCGCCCCGAGCACTGAGCACCCAGCACCCCGAGCACTGAGCACCCAGCACCCGTAGCACTGAGGACCCAGCACCCCGAGCAATGAGCACCCAGCACCCTGAGTACTGAGCACCCAGCACCCCGAGAACTGAGCACCCAGCAACCTGAGCACCGAGCACCCAGCACCCTGAGCACTGAACATACAGCACCCTGAGTACTGAGCACCTGGAGCACTGAGCACCAAGCACCCTGAGTACTGAGCACCGAGCACCCCGAGCACTGACCACCCAGCACCCCGAGCACTGAGCACCCAGCACCCCGAGCACTGAGCACCCAGCACCCTGAGCACTGAGCACCCAGCACCCTGAGTACTGAGCACCCAGCACCCTGAGCACTGAGTACCCAGCACCCTAAGCACTGAGCACCCAGCACCCTGAGCACTGAGCACCCAGCACCCTGAGCACTGAGCACCCAGCACCCTGAGTACTGAGCACTGAGCACCCAGCACCCCGAGCACTGAGCACCCAGCACCCTGAGTACTGAGCACTGAGCACCCAGCACCCTGAGCACTGAGCACCCAGCACCCTGAGCACTGAGCACCCAGCACCCGAGTACTAAGCACCCAGCACCCTGAGTACTGAGCACCCAGCACCCTGAGTACTGAGCACCCAGCACCCCGAGTACTGAGCACCCAGCAACCTGAGTACTGAGCACCCAGCGCCCTGAGCACTGAGCACCCAGCACCCCGAGCACTGAGCAACCAGCACCCTGAGTACTGAGCACCCAGCACCCTGAGCACTGAGCACCCAGCACCCTGAGCACTGAGCACCCAGCACCCTGAGCACTGAGCACCCAGCACCCTGAGTAGTGAGCACCCAACGTACTGAGCACCGAGCACCCCGAGCACTGAGCACCCAGCACCCTGAGTACTGAGCACCCAGCACCCCGAGTACTGAGCACCCAGCAACCTGAGTACTGAGCACCCAGCGCCCTGAGCACTGAGCACCCAGCACCCCGAGCACTGAGCACCCAGCACCCTGAGTACTGAGCACCCAGCACCCTGAGCACTGTGCACCCAGCACCCTGAGCACTGAGCACCCAGCACCCTGAGCACTGAGCACCCAGCACCCTGAGTAGTGAGCACCCAACGTACTGAGCACCGAGCACCCCGAGCACTGAGCACCCAGCACCCTGAGCACTGAGCACCCAGCACCCTGAGTACTGAGCACTGAGCACCCAGCACCCCGAGCACTGAGCACCCAGCACCCTGAGTACTGAGCACCCAGCACCCTGAGCACTGAGCACCCAGCACCCTGAGCACTGAGCACCCAGCGCCCTGAGTACTGAGCACTGAGCACCCGAGTACTGAGCACCGGCACCCCGAGCACTGAGCACCCAGCACCCTGAGTACTGAGCACCCAGCTCCTTGAGCACTGAGCACCCAGCACCCTGAGCACTGAGCACCCAGCACCCCTAGCACTGATCACCCAGCACCCTGAGTACTGAGCACCCAGCACCCTGAGCACTGAGCACTCAGCACCCTGAGTACTGAGCACCTAGCACCCTGAGTACTGAGCAACCAGCACCCTGAGCACTGAGCACTGAGCACCCAGCACCCTGAGCACTGAGCACTGAGCACCCAGCACCCGGAGCACTGTGCATCCAGCACCCCGAGCCCTGAGCACCCAGCACCCTGAGCAGTGAGCACCCTGAGGACTGAGCACCCAGCACCCTGAGCACTGAGCACCCAGCACCCTGAGTACTGAGCACCGATCACCCTGAGCACTGAGCACCCAGCACCCCGAGCACTGAGCACCCAGCACCCTGAGTACTGAGCACCCAGCACCCCGAGCACTGAGCACCCATCACCCTGAGTACTGAGCACCCTGAGTACTGAGCACCGATCACCCTGAGCACTGAGCTCCCAACACCCTGAGTACTGAGCAGGCAGCACCCTGAGCACTGAGCACCCAGCACCCTGAGTACTGAGCACCCAGCACCCTGAGTACTGAGCACCCTGAGTACTGAGCACCGATCACCCTGAGCACTGAGCTCCCTACACCCTGAGTACTGAGCAGGCAGCACCCTGAGCACTGAGCACCTAGCACCCTGAGTACTGAGCACCCAGCACCCTGAGCACTGAGCACCCAGCACCAAAAGTACTGAGCACCGAGCATCCTGAGCACTGAGCACTGAGCACCCCGAGCACTGAGCACCCAGCACCCTGAGTAATGAGCACCCAGCAAAAAGAGTACTGAGCAGCGAGCACCCTGAGCACTGAGCACCCAGCACCCTGAGTAATGAGCACCCAGCACCCTGAGTACTGAGCACCCAGCACCATGAGTACTGAGCACACAGCACCCTGAGTACTGAGCACCCAGCACCCTGAGAACTGAGCACAAAGCACGCTGAGTACTGAGCACCCTGAGTACTGAGCATAGAGGACCCTGAGCACGGAGCACCCAGCACCCTGAGCACTGAGCACCCAGCACCCCGAGAATGAGCACCCAGCACCCTGAGTACTGAGAACCGAGCACCCTGAGTACTGAGCACCCAGCATGCTGAGCACTGAGCACCCAGCACCCCGAGTACTGAGCACCCAGCTCCCCGAGCACTGAGCACCCAGCACCATGAGAATGAGCACCCAGCACCCTGAGTACTGAGCACCCAGCACCCTGAGTAATGAGCACCCAGCACCCCGAGCACTGAGCACCCTGAATACTGAGCACCCAGCACCCTGAGTACTGTGCACTAAGCACCCAGAGCGCTGAGCACCCAGGACCCCAAGCACTGAGTACTGAGCACCCAGCACCCTGAGTACTGAGCACCGAGCTCCCCGAGCACTGAGCACCCTGAGTACTGAGCACCCAGCACCCTGAGTACTGAACGCCCAGCACCCTGAGCAATGAGCACCCAGCACCCAGAGTACTGAGCACCCAGCACCCCGAGCACTGAGCACACAGCACCCTGAGTACTGAGTACCCAGCACCCTGAGTACTGAGCAACCTGAGCACTGAGCACCCAGCACCCTGAGTTCTGAGCAAACTGAGGACTGAGCACCGATCACCATGAGCACTGAGCACCCAGCACCCTGAGTACTGAGCACCCAGCACCCTGAGTACTGACCACCCTGAGTACTGAGCACCGATCACCCTGAGCACTGAGCACCCAACACCCTGAGTACTGAGCACCCAACGTACTGAGCACCGAGCACACTGAGCACTGAGCACCCAGCACCCTGAGTACTGAGCACCGAGCACCCTGAGCACTGAGCACCCAGCACCCTGAGTACTGAGCACCGAGCACCCCGAGCACTGAGCACCCAGCGCCCCGAGCACTGAGCACCCAGCACAAAGAGCACTGAGCACCCAGCACCCGTAGCACTGAGGACCCAGCACCCCGAGCAATGAGCACCCAGCACCCTGAGTACTGAGCACCCAGCACCCCGAGTACTGAGCACCCAGCAACCTGAGCACCGAGCACCAAGCACCCTGAGCACTGAACATACAGCACCCTGAGTACTGAGCACCTGGAGCACTGAGCACCCAGCACCCTGAGTACTGAGCACCGAGCACCCCGAGCACTGACCACCCAGCACCCCGAGCACTGAGCACCCAGCACCCCGAGCACTGAGCACCCAGCACCCTGAGCACTGAGCACCCAGCACCCTGAGTACTGAGCACCCAGCACCCTGAGCACTGAGTACCCAGCACCCTAAGCACTGAGCACCCAGCACCCTGAGCACTGAGCACCCAGCACCCTGAGCACTGAGCACCCAGCCCCCTGAGTACTCAGCACTGAGCACCCAGCACCCCGAGCACTGAGCACCCAGCACCCTGAGTACTGAGCACTGAGCACCCAGCACCCCGAGCACTGAGCACCCAGCACCCTGAGCACTGAGCACCCAGCACCCGAGTACTAAGCACCCGGCACCCTGAGTACTGAGCACCCAGCACCCTGAGTACTGAGCACCCAGCACCCCGAGTACTGAGCACCCAGCAACCTGAGTACTGAGCACCCAGCGCCCTGAGCACTGAGCACCCAGCACCCCGAGCACTGAGCAACCAGCACCCTGAGTACTGAGCACCCAGCACCCTGAGCACTGAGCACCCAGCACCCTGAGCACTGAGCACCCAGCACCCTGAGCACTGAGCACCCAACACCCGAGTACTGAGCACCCAGCATCCTGAGTACTGAGCACAAAGCACCCTGAGTACTGAGCACCCAGCACCCCGAGTACTGAGCACCCAGCACCCTGAGCACTGAGCACTCAGCACCCTGAGCACTGAGCACCCAGCACCCTGAGCACTGAGCACCCAGCACCCCGAGCACTGAGCACTGAGCACCCTGAGCACTGAGCACCCAGCACCCCTAGTACTGAGCACTGAGCACCCTGAGTACTGAGCACCAAGCACCCCGAGTACTGAGCACTGAGCACCCTGAGTAGTGAGCACCCAACGTACTGAGCACCGAGCACCCCGAGCACTGAGCACCCAGCACCCTGAGTACTGAGCACCGATCACCCCGAGCACTGAGCACCCAGCACCCTGAGTACTGAGCTCCGAGCACCCCGAGCACTGAGCACCCAGCACCCTGAGCACTGAGCACCTAGCACCCTGAGTACTGAGCACCCAGCACCCTGAGTACTGAACACCCAGCACCCTGAGCACTGAGCACTGAGCACCCTGAGCACTGAGTACTGAGCACTGAGCACCCTGAGCACTGAGCACCCAGCACCCCGAGTACTGAGCACCCAGCACCCCGAGCACTGAGCACCCAGCGCCCAGAGCACTGAGCACCCAGCACCCCGAGCACTGAGCACTGAGCACCCTGAGCACTGAGCACCCAGCACCCCGAGTAATGAGCACTGAGCACCCTGAGTAGTGAGCACACAACGTACTGAGCACCGAGCACCCCGAGCACTGAGCACCAAGCACCCTGAGTACTGAGCACCGAGCACCCCGAGCACTGAGCACCCAGCACCCTGAGTACTGAGCTCGGAGCACCCTGAGTACTGAGCACCAAGCACCCCGAGTACTGAGCACTGAGCACCCTGAGTACTGAGCACCCAGCACCCTGAGCACTGAGTACCCAGCACCCTGAGTACTGAGCAATGAGAACCCTGAGTACTGAGCACCGATCACCCTGAGTACTGAGCACCCAGCACCCTGATCACTGAGCACCCAGCACCCTGAGCAATGAGCACCCAGCACCTTGAGTACTGAGCACTGAGCACCCCGAGCACTGAGCACCCAGCACCCTGAGTACTGAGCACCCAGCTCCTTGAGCACTGAGCACCCAGCACCCTGAGCACTGAGCACCCAGCACCCCGAGCACTGATCACCCAGCACCCTGAGTACTGAGCACCCAGCACCCTGAGCACTGAGCACTCAGCACCCTGAGTACTGAGCACCAAGCACCCTGAGTACTGAGCAACCAGTACCCTGAGCACTGAGCACTGAGCACCCAGCACCCTGAGCACTGAGCACTGAGCACCCAGCACCCGGAGCACTGTGCATCCAGCACCCCGAGCACTGAGCACCCAGCACCCTGAGCAGTGAGCACCCTGAGGACTGAGCACCCAGCACCCTGAGTACTGAGCACCCAGCACCCTGAGTACTGAGCACCGATCACCCTGAGCACTGAGCACCCAGCACCCCGAGCACTGAGCACCCAGCACCCTGAGTACTGAGCACCCAGCATCCCGAGCACTGAGCACCCAGCACCCTGAGTACTGAGCACCCTGAGTACTGAGCACCGATCACCCTGAGCACTGAGCTCCCAACACCCTGAGTACTGAGCACCCAGCACCCTGAGCACTGAGCACCCAGCACCCTGAATACTGAGCACCCAGCACCCTGAGCACTGAGCACCTAGCACCCTGAGTACTGAGCACCCAGCACCCTGAGCACTGAGCACCCAGCACCCTGAGTACTGAGCACCCAGCACCCCGAGCACTGAGCACCCAGCGCCCCGAGAATGAGCACCCAGCACCCTGAGTACTGAGCACCCAGCACCAAAAGTACTGAGCACCGAGCATCCTGAGCACTGAGCACCGAGCACCCCGAGCACTGAGCACCCAGCACCCTGAGTACTGAGCACCCAGCAAAAAGAGTACTGAGCAGCGAGCACCCTGAGCACTGAGCACCCAGCACCCTGAGTAATGAGCACCCAGCACCCCGAGTACTGAGCACCCATCACCGTGAGTACTGAGCACACAGCACCTTGAGTACTGAGCACCAAGCACCCTGAGCACTGAGCACAAAGCACGCTGAGTACTGAGCACCCTGAGTACTGAGCATAGAGGACCCTGAGCACTGAGCACCCAGCACCCTGAGCACTGAGCACCCAGCACCCCGAGAATGAGCACCCAGCACCCTGAGTACTGAGAACCGAGCACCCTGAGTACTGAGCACCCAGCATGCTGAGCACTGAGCACCCAGCACCCCGAGTACTGAGCACCCAGCACCCCGAGCACTGAGCACCCAGCACCACGAGAATGAGCACCCAGCACCCTGAGTACTGAGCACCCAGCACCCTGAGTAATGAGCACCCAGCACCCCGAGCACTGAGCACCCTGAATACTGAGCACCCAGCACCCTGAATACTGTGCACTAAGCACCCAGAGCGCTGAGCACCCAGGACCCCAAGCACTGAGTACTGAGCACCCAGCACCCTGAGTACTGAGCACCGAGCTCCCCGAGCACTGAGCATCCTGAGTACTGAGCACCCAGCACCCTGAGTACTGAGCGCCCAGCACCCTGAGCAATGAGCACCCAGCACCCAGAGTACTGAGCACCCAGCACCCCGAGCACTGAGCACACAGCACCCTGAGTACTGAGTACCCAGCACCCTGAGTACTGAGCAACCTGAGCACTGAGCACCCAGCACCCTGAGTTCTGAGCACCCAGCACCCTGAGTACTGACCACCCTGAGTACTGAGCACCGATCACCCTGAGCACTGAGCACCCAACACCCTGAGTACTGAGCACCCAACGTACTGAGCACCGAGCACACTGAGCACTGAGCACCCAGCACCCTGAGTACTGAGCACCGAGCACCCTGAGCACTGAGCACCCAGCACCCTGAGTATTGAGCACTGAGCACCCCGAGCACTGAGCACCCAGCGTCCCGAGCACTGAGCACCCAGCACCCCGAGCACTGAGCACCCAGCACCCGTAGCACTGAGGACCCAACACCCCGAGCAATGAGCACCCAGCACCCTGAGTACTGAGCACCCAGCACCCCGAGCACTGAGCACCCAGCAACCTGAGCACCGAGCACCCAGCACCCTGAGCACTGAACATACAGCACCCTGAGTACTGAGCACCTGGAGCACTGAGCACCCAGCACCCTGAGTACTGAGCACCGAGCACCCCGAGCACTGACCACCCAGCACCCCGAGCACTGAGCACCCAGCACCCCGAGCACTGAGCACCCAGCACCCTGAGCACTGAGCACCCAGCACCCTGAGTACTGAGCACCCAGCACCCTGAGCACTGAGTACCCAGCACCCTAAGCACTGAGCACCCAGCACCCTGAGCACTGAGCACCCAGCACCCTGAGCACTGAGCACCCAGCACCCTGAGTACTGAGCACTGAGCACCCAGCACCCCGAGCACTGAGCACCCAGCACCCTGAGTACTGAGCACTGAGCACCCAGCACCCCGAGCACTGAGCACCCAGCACCCTGAGCACTGAGCACACAGCACCCGAGTACTAAGCACCCAGGACCCTGAGTAATGAGCACCCAGCACCCTGAGTACTGAGCACCCAGCACCCTGAGTACTGAGCACCCAGCAACCTGAGTACTGAGCACCCAGCGCCCTGAGCACTGAGCACCCAGCACCCTGAGCACTGAGCACCCAGCACCCTGAACACTGAGCACCCAGCACCCGAGTACTGAGCACCCAGCATCCTGAGTACTGAGCACAAAGCACCCTGAGTACTGAGCACCCAGCACCCCGAGTACTGAGCACCCAGCACCCTGAGCACTGAGCACCCAGCACCCTGAGCACTGAGCACCCAGCACCCTGAGCACTGAGCACCCAGCACCCCGAGCACTGAGCACTGAGCACCCTGAGCACTGAGCACCCAGCACCCCGAGTACTGAGCACTGAGCACCCTGAGTACTGAGCACCAAGCACCCCGAGTACTGAGCACTGAGCACCCTGAGTAGTGAGCACCCAACGTACTGAGCACCGAGCACCCCGAGCACTGAGCACCCAGCACCCTGAGTACTGAGCACCGATCACCCCGAGCACTGAGCACCCAGAACCCTGAGTACTGAGCTCCGAGCACCCCGAGCACTGAGCACCCAGCGCCCCGAGCACTGAGCACCCAGCACCCTGAGCACTGAGCACCTAGCACCCTGAGTACTGAGCACCCAGCACCCTGAGTACTGAACACCCAGCACCCTGAGCACTGAGCACTGAGCACCCTGAGCACTGAGTACTGAGCACTGAGCACCCTGAGCACTGAGCACCCAGCACCCCGAGTACTGAGCACCCAGCACCCCGAGCACTGAGCAGCCAGCGCCCTGAGCACTGAGCACCCAGCACCCCGAGCACTGAGCACTGAGCACCCTGAGCACTGAGCACCCAGCACCCCGAGTAATGAGCACTGAGCACCCTGAGTACTGAGCACCAAGCACCCCGAGTACTGAGCACTGAGCACCCTGAGTACTGAGCACCCAGCACCCTGAGTACTGAGCACCCAGCACCCTGAGCACTGAGCACCCAGCACCCTGAGCACTGAGCACCCAGCACCCTGAGTACTGAGCACCGAGCACCCCGAGCACTGAGCACCCAGCACCCTGAGTACTGAGCTCGGAGCACCCTGAGTACTGAGCACCAAGCACCCCGAGTACTGAGCACTGAGCACCCTGAGTACTGAGCACCCAGCACCCTGATCACTGAGCACCCAGCACCCTGAGCAATGAGCACCCAGCACCTTGAGTACTGAGCACCGAGCACCCCGAGCACTGAGCACCCAGCACCCTGAGTACTGAGCACCCAGCTCCTTGAGCACTGAGCACCCAGCACCCTGAGCACTGAGCACCCAGCACCCCGAGCACTGATCACCCAGCACCCTGAGTACTGAGCACCCAGCACCCTGAGCACTGAGCACTCAGCACCCTGAGTACTGAGCACCTAGCACCCTGAGTACTGAGCAACCAGCACCCTGAGCACTGAGCACTGAGCACCCAGCACCCTGAGCACTGAGCACTGAGCACCCAGCACCCGGAGCACTGTGCATCCAGCACCCCGAGCACTGAGCACCCAGCACCCTGAGCAGTGAGCACCCTGAGGACTGAGCACCCAGCACCCTGAGCACTGAGCACCCAGCACCCTGAGTACTGAGCACCGATCACCCTGAGCACTGAGCACCCAGCACCCCGAGCACTGAGCACACAGCACCCTGAGTACTGAGCACCCAGCACCCCGAGCACTGAGCACCCAGCACCCTGACTACTGAGCACCGTGAGTACTGAGCACCGATCACCCTGAGCACTGAGCTCCCAACACCCTGAGTACTGAGCACCCAGCACCCTGAGCACTGAGCACCCAGCACCCTGAGTACTGAGCACCCAGCACCCTGAGCACTGAGCACCTAGCACCCTGAGTACTGAGCACCCAGCACCCTGAGCACTGAGCACCCAGCACCCTGAGTACTGAGCACCCAGCACCCCGAGCACTGAGCACCCAGCGCCCCGAGAATGAGCACCCAGCACCCTGAGTACTGAGCACCCAGCAGCAAAAGTACTGAGCACCGAGCATCCTGAGCACTGAGCACCGAGCACCCCGAGCACTGAGCACCCAGCACCCTGAGTACTGAGCACCCAGCAAAAAGAGTACTGAGCAGCGAGCACCCTGAGCACTGAGCACCCAGCACCCTGAGTAATTAGCACCCAGCACCCCGAGTACTCAGCACCCAGCACCGTGAGTACTGAGCACACAGCACACTGAGTACTGAGCACCCAGCACCCTGAGCACTGAGCACAAAGCACGCTGAGTACTGAGCACCATGAGTACTGAGCATAGAGGACCCTGAGCACTGAGCACCCAGCACCATGAGCACTGAGCACCCAGCACCCCGAGAATGAGCACCCAGCACCCTGAGTACTGAGAACCGAGCACCCTGAGTACTGAGCACCCAGCATGCTGAGCACTGAGCACCCAGCACCCCGAGTACTGAGCACCCAGCACCCCGAGCACTGAGCACCCAGCACCACGAGAATGAGCACCCAGCACCCTGAGTACTGAGCACCCAGCACCCTGAGTAATGAGCACCCAGCACCCCGAGCACTGAGCACCCTGAATACTGAGCTCCCAGCACCCTGAGTACTGTGCACTAAGCACCCAGAGCGCTGAGCACCCAGGACCCCAAGCACTGAGTACTGAGCACCCAGCACCCTGAGTACTGAGCACCGAGCTCCCCGAGCACTGAGCACCCTGAGTACTGAGCACCCAGCACCCTGAGTACTGAGCGCCCAGCACCCTGAGCAATGAGCACCCAGCACCCAGAGTACTGAGCACCCAGCACCCCGAGCACTGAGCACACAGCACCCTGAGTACTGAGTACCCAGCACCCTGAGTACTGAGCAACCTGAGCACTGAGCACCCAGCACCCTGAGTTCTGACCACCCTGAGTACTGAGCACCGATCACCCTGAGCACTGAGCACCCAACACCCTGAGTACTGAGCACCCAACGTACTGAGCACCGAGCACACTGAGCACTGAGCACCCAGCACCCTGAGTACTGAGCACCGAGCACCCTGAGCACTGAGCACCCAGCACCCTGAGTACTGAGCACCGAGCACCCCGAGCACTGAGCACCCAGCGCCCCGAGCACTGAGCACCCAGCACCCCGAGCACTGAGCACCCAGCACCCGTAGCACTGAGGACCCAGCACCCCGAGCAATGAGCACCCAGCACCCTGAGTACTGAGCACCCAGCACCCCGAGTACTGAGCACCCAGCAACCTGAGCACCGAGCACCCAGCACCCTGAGCACTGAACATACAGCACCCTGAGTACTGAGCACCTGGAGCACTGAGCACCCAGCACCCTGAGTACTGAGCACCGAGCACCCCGAGCACTGACCACCCAGCACCCCGAGCACTGAGCACCCAGCACCCCGAGCACTGAGCACCCAGCACCCTGAGCACTGAGCACCCAGCACCCTGAGTACTGAGCACCCAGCACCCTGAGCACTGAATACCCAGCACCCTAAGCACTGACCACCCAGCACCCTGAGCACTGAGCACCCAGCACCTGAGCACTGAGCACCCAGCACCCTGAGTACTGAGCACTGAGCACCCAGCACCCCGAACACTGAGCACCCAGCACCCTGAGTACTGAGCACTGAGCACCCAGCACCCCGAGCACTGAGCACCCAGCACCCTGAGCACTGAGCACCCAGCACCCGAGTACTAAGCACCCAGCACCCTGAGTACTGAGCACCCAGCACCCTGAGTACTGAGCACCCAGCACCCCGAGTACTGAGCACCCAGCAACCTGAGTACTGAGCACCCAGCGCCCTGAGCACTGAGCACCCAGCACCCCGAGCACTGAGCAACCAGCACCCTGAGTACTGAGCACCCAGCACCCTGAGCACTGAGCACCCAGCACCCTGAGCACTGAGCACCCAGCACCCTGAGCACTGAGCACCCAGCACCCTGAGTAGTGAGCACCCAACGTACTGAGCACCGAGCACCCCGAGCACTGAGCACCCAGCACCCTGAGTACTGAGCACCCAGCACCCCGAGTACTGAGCACCCAGCAACCTGAGTACTGAGCACCCAGCGCCCTGAGCACTGAGCACCCAGCACCCCGAGCACTGAGCACCCAGCACCCTGAGTACTGAGCACCCAGCACCCTGAGCACTGAGCACCCAGCACCCTGAGTAGTGAGCACCCAACGTACTGAGCACCGAGCACCCCGAGCACTGAGCACCCAGCACCCTGAGCACTGAGCACCCAGCACCATGAGTACTGAGCACTGAGCACCCCGCACCCCGAGCACTGAGCACCCAGCACCCTGAGTACTGAGCACCCAGCACCCTGAGCACTGAGCACCCAGCGTACTGAGCACCGAGCACCCAGCACCCTGAGTACTGAGCACCCAGCACCCTGAGCACTGAGCACCCAGCGCCCTGAGTACTGAGCACTGAGCACCCCGAGTACTGAGCACCGGCACCCCGAGCACTAAGCATCCAGCACCCCGAGCACCGAGCACCTAGCACCCTGAGCACTGAGCACCCAGCACCATGAGCACTGAGCACCCAGCACCCTGAGTACTGAGCACTGAGCACCCAGCACCCGAGCACTGAGCACCCAGCACCCTGAGTACTGAGCACTGAGCACCCAGCACCCCGAGCACTGAGCACCCAGCACCCTGAGCACTGAGCACCCAGCACCCGAGTACTGAGCACCCAGCACCCTGAGTACTGTGCACCCAGCACCCTGAGTACTGAGCACCCAGCACCCCGAGTACTGAGCACCCAGCACCCTGAGAACTGAGCACCCAGCACCCTGAGCACTGAGCACCCAGCACCCTGAGCACTGAGCACCAAGCACCCGAGTACTGAGCACCCAGTACCCTGAGTACTGAGCACCCAGCACCCTGAGTACTGAGCACCCAGCACCCCGAGTACTGAACACCCAGCACCCTGAGTACTGAGCACCCAGCACCCTGAGCACTGAGCACCCAGCACCCCGAGCACTGAGCACCAAGCACCCTGAGTACTGAGCACTCAGCACCCAGCTCCCGGAGTACTGAGCACCCAGCACCCTGAGCACTGAGCACCCAGCACCCCGAGCACTGAGCACCCAGCACCCTGAGCACTGAGCACCCAGCACCCTGAGTACTGAGCACTGAGCACCCAGCACCCCGAGCACTGAGCACCCAGCACCCTGAGCACTGAGGACCCAGCACCCTGAGCCCTGAGCACCCAGCACCCTGAGTACTGAGCACTCAGCACCCAGAACCCCGAGCACTGAGCACCCAGCACCCTGAGTACTGAGCCCTGAGCACCCAGCACCCCGAGCACTGAGCACCCAGCACCCTGAGCACTGAGCACCCAGCACCCGAGTACTGAGCACCCAGCACCCTGAGTACTGAGCACCCAGCAACCTGTGTACTGAGAACCCAGCACCCCGTGTACTGAGCACCCAGCACCCTGAGTACTGAGAACCCAGCACCCCGAGTACTGAACACCCAGCACCCTGAGTACTGAGCACCCAGCACCCTGAGCACTGAGCACCCAGCACCCCGAGCACTGAGCACCCAGCACCCTGAGCACTGAGCACCCAGCACCCTGAGCACTGAGCACCCAGCACCCTGAGCACTGAGCACCCAGCACCCTGAGCACTGAGCACCCACCACCCTGAGTAGTGAGCACCCAAAGTACTGAGCACCGAGCACAACGAGCACTGAGCACCCAGCACCCCGAGCACTGAGCACCCAGCACCCCGAGCACCGAGCACCCTGAGTACTAAGCACCGAGCACCCTGAATACTGAGCACCCAGCACCCTGAGCACTGAGCACCCAGCACACCGAGCACTGAGCACCCAGCACCCTGAGTACTGAGCACCCAGCACCCTGAGCACTGAGCACCCAGCACCCTGAGTAGTGAGCACCCAACGTACTGAGCACCGAGCACCCCGAGCACTGAGCACCCAGCACCCTGAGTACTGAGCACCGAGCACCCCGAGTACTGAGCACCCAGCACCCTGAGTACTGAGCTCCATGCACCCCGAGCACTGAGCACCCAGCGCCCCGAGCACCGAGCACCCTGAGCACTGAGCAGCCAGCACCCTGAGCAATGAGCACCCTGAGTACTGAGCACCCAGCACCTTGAGCACTGAGCACCGAGCACCCCGAGCACTGAGCACCCAGCACCCGGAGTACTGAGCACCCAGCACACTGAGTACTAAGCACCGAGCACCCTGAGTACTGAGCACCCAGCAGCCTGAGCACTGAACACACAGCACCCTGAGTACTGAGCACCTCGAGCACTGAGCACCCAGCACCCTGAGTACTGAGCACCGAGCACCCCGAGCACTGAGCACCCAGCACCGCGACCACTGAGCACATAGCACCCCGAGCACTGAGCACCCAGCACCCTGAGTACTGAGCACCCAGCACCCTGAGTACTGAGCACCCAGCACCCTGAGCACTGATTACCCAGCACCCTGAGCACTGAGCACCCAGCACCCTGAGCACTGAGCACACAGCACCCTGAACACTGAGCACCCAGCACCCTTCGTACTGAGCACTGAGCACCCAGCACTCCGAGCACTGAGCACCCAGCACCCTGAGTACTGAGCACCGAGCACCCCGAGCACTGAGCACCCAGCACCCTGAGTACTGAGCTCCGAGCACCCCGAGCACGGAGCACCCAGCGCCCCGAGCACCGAGCACCCTGAGCACTGAGCACCCAGCACCCTGAGCACTGAGCACCGAGCACCCCGAGTACTGAGCACCCAGCACCCTGAGCACTGAGCACCCAGCACCCTGAGTACTGAGCACCCAGCACCCTGAGTACTGAACACCCAGCACCCTGAGCACTGAGCACCCAGCACCCTGAGCACTGAGCACCCAGCACACTGAGCACTGACCACCCAGGACCCTGAGTAGTGAGCACCCAACGTACTGAGCACCGAGCACCCCGAGCACTGAGCACCCAGCACCCTGAGTACTGAGCACCGATCATCCCGAGCACTGAGCACCCAGAACCCTGAGTACTGAGCTCTGAGCACCCCGAGCACCTGAGCACCCAGCACCCGGAGTACTGAGCACCCAGCACCCTGAGTACTAAGCACCGAGCACCCTGAGTACTGTGCTCCCAGTACCCTGAGCACTGAACACACAGCACCCTGAGTACTGAGCACCCCGAGCACTAAGCACCCAGCACCCTGAGTACTGAGCACCCAGCACCCTGAGTACTGAGCACCCAGCACCCTGTGTACTGAACACCCAGCACCCTGAGCACTGAGCACTGAGCACCCTGAGCACTGAGTACTGAGCACTGAGCACCCTGAGCACTGAGCACCCAGCACCCCGAGTACTGAGCACCCAGCACACCGAGCACTGAGCCCCCAGCGCCCCGAGCACTGACCACCCAGCACCCCGAGCACTGAGCACTGAGCACCCGGAGCACTGAGCACACAGCACCCCGAGTACTAAGCACTGAGCACCCTGAGCACTGAGCACCCAGCACCCCGAGTACTGAGCACTGAGCACCCTGAGTACTGAGAACCCAGCACCCTGAGCACTGAGTACCCAGCACCCTGAGCACAGAGCACCCAGCACCCTGAGCACTGAGCACCCAGCACCCTGAGCACTGAGCACCCAGCACCCTGAGTACTGAGCACTGAGCACCCAGCACCCCGAGCACTGAGCACCCAGCACCCTGAGTACTGAGCACTGAGCACCCAGCACCCCGAGCACTGAGCACCCAGCACCCTGAGCACTGAGCACCCAGCACCCGAGTACTGAGCACCCAGCACCCTGAGTACTGAGCACCCAGCACCCTGAGTACTGAGCACCCAGCACCCCAAGTACTGAGCACCCAGCACCCTGAGTACTGAGCACCCAGCACGCTGAGCACTGAGCACCCAGCACCCTGAGTACTGAGCACCCAGCACCCTGAGTACTGAGCACCCAGCACGCTGAGCACTGAGCACCCAGCACCCTGAGCACTTAGCACCCAGCACCCTGAGCAATGAGCACCCTGAGTACTGAGCACCCAGCACCATGTGCACTTAGCAACGAGCTCCCCGAGCACTGAGCACCCAGCACCCGGAGTACTGAGCACCCAGCACCCTGAGTAATGAGCACCCAGCACCCCGAGCACTGAGCACCCCGAATACTGAGCACCCAGCACCCTGAGTACTGTGCACTAAGCACCCAGAGCGCTGAGCACCCAGGACCCCAAGCACTGAGTACTGAGCACCCAGCACCCTGAGTACTGAGCACCGAGCTCCCCGAGCACTGAGCACCCTGAGTACTGAGCACCCAGCACCCTGAGTACTGAGCGCCCAGCACCCTGAGCAATGAGCACCCAGCACCCAGAGTACTGAGCACCCAGCACCCCGAGCACTGAGCACACAGCACCCTGAGTACTGAGTACCCAGCACCCTGAGTACTGAGCAACCTGAGCACTGAGCACCCAGCACCCTGAGTTCTGAGCACCCTGAGGACTGAGCACCGATCACCATGAGCACTGAGCACCCAGCACCCTGAGTACTGAGCACCCAGCACCCTGAGTACTGACCACCCTGAGTACTGAGCACCGATCACCCTGGGCACTGAGCACCCAACACCCTGAGTACTGAGCACCCAACGTACTGAGCACCGAGCACACTGAGCACTGAGCACCCAGCACCCTGAGTACTGAGCACCGAGCACCCTGAGCACTGAGCACCCAGCACCCTGAGTACTGAGCACCGAGCACCCCGAGCACTGAGCACCCAGCGCCCCGAGCACTGAGCACCCAGCACCCCGAGCACTGAGCACCCAGCACCCGTAGCACTGAGGACCCAGCACCCCGAGCAATGAGCACCCAGCACCCTGAGTACTGAGCACCCAGCACCCCGAGTACTGAGCACCCAGCAACCTGAGCACCGAGCACCCAGCACCCTGAGCACTGAACATACAGCACCCTGAGTACTGAGCACCTGGAGCACTGAGCACCCAGAACCCTGAGTACTGAGCACCGAGCACCCCGAGCACTGACCACCCAGCACCCCGAGCACTGAGCACCCAGCACCCCGAGCACTGAGCACCCAGCACCCTGAGCACTGAGCACCCAGCACCCTGAGTACTGAGCACCCAGCACCCTGAGCACTGAATACCCAGCACCCTAAGCACTGAGCACCCAGCACCCTGAGCACTGAGCACCCAGCACCCTGAGCACTGAGCACCCAGCACCCTGAGTACTGAGCACTGAGCACCCAGCACCCCAAACACTGAGCACCCAGCACCCTGAGTACTGAGCACTGAGCACCCAGCACCCCGAGCACTGAGCACCCAGCACCCTGAGCACTGAGCACCCAGCACCCGAGTACTAAGCACCCAGCACCCTGAGTACTGAGCACCCAGCACCCTGAGTACTGAGCACCCAGCACCCCGAGTACTGAGCACCCAGCAACCTGAGTACTGAGCACCCAGCGCCCTGAGCACTGAGCACCCAGCACCCCGAGCACTGAGCAACCAGCACCCTGAGTACTGAGCACCCAGCACCCTGAGCACTGAGCACCCAGCACCCTGAGCACTGAGCACCCAGCACCCTGAGCACTGAGCACCCAGCACCCTGAGTAGTGAGCACCCAACGTACTGAGCACCGAGCACCCCGAGCACTGAGCACCCAGCACCCTGAGTACTGAGCACCCAGCACCCCGAGTACTGAGCACCCAGCAACCTGAGTACTGAGCACCCAGCGCCCTGAGCACTGAGCACCCAGCACCCCGAGCACTGAGCACCCAGCACCCTGAGTACTGAGCACCCAGCACCCTGAGCACTGAGCACCCAGCACCCCGAGCACTGAGCACCCAGCACCCTGAGCACTTAGCACCCAGCACCCTGAGCAATGAGCACCCTGAGTACTGAGCACCCAGCACCATGTGCACTTAGCAACGAGCTCCCCGAGCACTGAGCACCCAGCACCCGGAGTACTGAGCACCCAGCACCCTGAGTAATGAGCACCCAGCACCCCGAGCACTGAGCACCCCGAATACTGAGCACCCAGCACCCTGAGTACTGTGCACTAAGCACCCAGAGCGCTGAGCACCCAGGACCCCAAGCACTGAGTACTGAGCACCCAGCACCCTGAGTACTGAGCACCGAGCTCCCCGAGCACTGAGCACCCTGAGTACTGAGCACCCAGCACCCTGAGTACTGAGCGCCCAGCACCCTGAGCAATGAGCACCCAGCACCCAGAGTACTGAGCACCCAGCACCCCGAGCACTGAGCACACAGCACCCTGAGTACTGAGTACCCAGCACCCTGAGTACTGAGCAACCTGAGCACTGAGCACCCAGCACCCTGAGTTCTGAGCACCCTGAGGACTGAGCACCGATCACCATGAGCACTGAGCACCCAGCACCCTGAGTACTGAGCACCCAGCACCCTGAGTACTGACCACCCTGAGTACTGAGCACCGATCACCCTGGGCACTGAGCACCCAACACCCTGAGTACTGAGCACCCAACGTACTGAGCACCGAGCACACTGAGCACTGAGCACCCAGCACCCTGAGTACTGAGCACCGAGCACCCTGAGCACTGAGCACCCAGCACCCTGAGTACTGAGCACCGAGCACCCCGAGCACTGAGCACCCAGCGCCCCGAGCACTGAGCACCCAGCACCCCGAGCACTGAGCACCCAGCACCCGTAGCACTGAGGACCCAGCACCCCGAGCAATGAGCACCCAGCACCCTGAGTACTGAGCACCCAGCACCCCGAGTACTGAGCACCCAGCAACCTGAGCACCGAGCACCCAGCACCCTGAGCACTGAACATACAGCACCCTGAGTACTGAGCACCTGGAGCACTGAGCACCCAGAACCCTGAGTACTGAGCACCGAGCACCCCGAGCACTGACCACCCAGCACCCCGAGCACTGAGCACCCAGCACCCCGAGCACTGAGCACCCAGCACCCTGAGCACTGAGCACCCAGCACCCTGAGTACTGAGCACCCAGCACCCTGAGCACTGAATACCCAGCACCCTAAGCACTGAGCACCCAGCACCCTGAGCACTGAGCACCCAGCACCCTGAGCACTGAGCACCCAGCACCCTGAGTACTGAGCACTGAGCACCCAGCACCCCAAACACTGAGCACCCAGCACCCTGAGTACTGAGCACTGAGCACCCAGCACCCCGAGCACTGAGCACCCAGCACCCTGAGCACTGAGCACCCAGCACCCGAGTACTAAGCACCCAGCACCCTGAGTACTGAGCACCCAGCACCCTGAGTACTGAGCACCCAGCACCCCGAGTACTGAGCACCCAGCAACCTGAGTACTGAGCACCCAGCGCCCTGAGCACTGAGCACCCAGCACCCCGAGCACTGAGCAACCAGCACCCTGAGTACTGAGCACCCAGCACCCTGAGCACTGAGCACCCAGCACCCTGAGCACTGAGCACCCAGCACCCTGAGCACTGAGCACCCAGCACCCTGAGTAGTGAGCACCCAACGTACTGAGCACCGAGCACCCCGAGCACTGAGCACCCAGCACCCTGAGTACTGAGCACCCAGCACCCCGAGTACTGAGCACCCAGCAACCTGAGTACTGAGCACCCAGCGCCCTGAGCACTGAGCACCCAGCACCCCGAGCACTGAGCACCCAGCACCCTGAGTACTGAGCACCCAGCACCCTGAGCACTGAGCACCCAGCACCCTGAGTAGTGAGCACCCAACGTACTGAGCACCGAGCACCCCGAGCACTGAGCACCCAGCACCCTGAGCACTGAGCACCCAGCACCCTGAGTACTGAGCACTGAGCACCCCGCACCCCGAGCACTGAGCACCCAGCACCCTGAGTACTGAGCACCCAACACCCTGAGCACTGAGCACCCAGCGTACTGAGCACCAAGCACCCAGCACCCTGAGTACTGAGCACCCAGCACCCTGAGCACTGAGCACCCAGCACCCTGAGTACTGAGCACTGAGCACCCCGAGTACTGAGCACCGGCACCCCGAGCACTAAGCATCCAGCACCCCGAGCACCGAGCACCTAGCACCCTGAGCACTGAGCACCCAGCACCATGAGCACTGAGCACCCAGCACCCTGAGTACTGAGCACTGAGCACCCAGCACCCGAGCACTGAGCACCCAGCACCCTGAGTACTGAGCACTGAGCACCCAGCACCCCGAGCACTGAGCACCCAGCACCCTGAGCACTGAGCACCCAGCACCCGAGTACTGAGCACCCAGCACCCTGAGTACTGTGCACCCAGCACCCTGAGTACTGAGCACCCAGCACCCCGAGTACTGAGCACGCAGCACCCTGAGAACTGAGCACCCAGCACCCTGAGCACTGAGCACCCAGCACCCTGAGCACTGAGCACCAAGCACCCGAGTACTGAGCACCCAGTACCCTGAGTACTGAGCACCCAGCACCCTGAGTACTGAGCACCCAGCACCCCGAGTACTGAACACCCAGCACCCTGAGTACTGAGCACCCAGCACCCTGAGCACTGAGCACCCAGCACCCCGAGCACTGAGCACCCAGCACCCTGAGTACTGAGCACTCAGCACCCAGCTCCCGGAGTACTGAGCACCCAGCACCCTGAGCACTGAGCACCCAGCACCCCGAGCACTAAGCACCCAGCACCCTGAGCACTGAGCACCCAGCACCCTGAGTACTGAGCACTGAGCACCCAGCACCCCGAGCACTGAGCACCCAGCACCCTGAGCACTGAGGACCCAGCACCCTGAGCCCTGAGCACCCAGCACCCTGAGTACTGAGCACTCAGCACCCAGAACCCCGAGCACTGAGCACCCAGCACCCTGAGTACTGAGCCCTGAGCACCCAGCACCCCGAGCACTGAGCACCCAGCACCCTGAGCACTGAGCACCCAGCACCCGAGTACTGAGCACCCAGCACCCTGAGTACTGAGCACCCAGCAACCTGTGTACTGAGAACCCAGCACCCCGTGTACTGAGCACCCAGCACCCTGAGTACTGAGAACCCAGCACCCCGAGTACTGAACACCCAGCACCCTGAGTACTGAGCACCCAGCACCCTGAGCACTGAGCACCCAGCACCCCGAGCACTGAGCACCCAGCACCCTGAGCACTGAGCACCCAGCACCCTGAGCACTGAGCACCCAGCACCCTGAGCACTGAGCACCCAGCACCCTGAGCACTGAGCACCCACCACCCTGAGTAGTGAGCAGCCAAAGTACTGAGCACCGAGCACAACGAGCACTGAGCACCCAGCACCCCGAGCACTGAGCACCCAGCACCCCGAGCACCGAGCACCCTGAGTACTAAGCACCGAGCACCCTGAATACTGAGCACCCAGCACCCTGAGCACTGAGCACCCAGCACACCGAGCACTGAGCACCCAGCACCCTGAGTACTGAGCACCCAGCACCCTGAGCACTGAGCACCCAGCACCCTGAGTAGTGAGCACCCAACGTACTGAGCACCGAGCACCCCGAGCACTGAGCACCCAGCACCCTGAGTACTGAGCACCGAGCACCCCGAGTACTGAGCACACAGCACCCTGAGTACTGAGCTCCGAGCACACCGAGCACTGAGCACCCAGCGCCCCGAGCACCGAGCACCCTGAGCACTGAGCAGCCAGCACCCTGAGCAATGAGCACCCTGAGTACTGAGCACCCAGCACCTTGAGCACTGAGCACCGAGCACCCCGAGCACTGAGCACCCAGCACCCGGAGTACTGAGCACCCAGCACCCTGAGTACTAAGCACCGAGCACCCTGAGTACTGAGCACCCAGCAGCCTGAGCACTGAACACACAGCACCCTGAGTACTGAGCACCTTGAGCACTGAGCACCCAGCACCCTGAGTACTGAGCACCGAGCACCCCGAGCACTGAGCACCCAGCACCGCGACCACTGAGCACATAGCACCCCGAGCACTGAGCACCCAGCACCCTGAGTACTGAGCACCCAGCACCCTGAGTACTGAGCACCCAGCACCCTGAGCACTGATTACCCAGCACCCTGAGCACTGAGCACCCAGCACCCTGAGCACTGAGCACACAGCACCCTGAGCACTGAGCACCCAGCACCCTTCGTACTGAGCACTGAGCACCCAGCACCCCGAGCACTGAGCACCCAGCACCCTGAGTACTGAGCACCGAGCACCCCGAGCACTGAGCACCCAGCACCCTGAGTACTGAGCTCCGAGCACCCCGAGCACGGAGCACCCAGCGCCCCGAGCACCGAGCACCCTGAGCACTGAGCACCCAGCACCCTGAGCACTGAGCACCGAGCACCCCGAGTACTGAGCACCCAGCACCCTGAGCACTGAGCACCCAGCACCCTGAGTACTGAGCACCCAGCACCCTGAGTACTGAACACCCAGCACCCTGAGCACTGAGCACCCAGCACCCTGAGCACTGAGCACCCAGCACACTGAGCACTGAGCACCCAGGACCCTGAGTAGTGAGCACCCAACGTACTGAGCACCGAGCACCCCGAGCACTGAGCACCCAGCACCCTGAGTACTGAGCACCGATCACCCCGAGCACTGAGCACCCAGAAACCTGAGTACTGAGCTCCGAGCACCCCGAGCACCTGAGCACCCAGCACCCGGAGTACTGAGCACCCAGCACCCTGAGTACTAAGCACCGAGCACCCTGAGTACTGTGCTCCCAGTACCCTGAGCACTGAACACACAGCACCCTGAGTACTGAGCATCCCGAGCACTGAGCACCCAGCACCCTGAGTACTGAGCACCCAGCACCCTGAGTACTGAGCACCCAGCACCCTGTGTACTGAACACCCAGCACCCTGAGCACTGAGCACTGAGCACCCTGAGCACTGAGTACTGAGCACTGAGCACCCTGAGCACTGAGCACCCAGCACCCCGAGTACTGAGCACCCAGCACACCGAGCACTGAGCCCCCAGCGCCCCGAGCACTGACCACCCAGCACCCCGAGCACTGAGCACTGAGCACCCGGAGCACTGAGCGCACAGCACCCCGAGTACTAAGCACTGAGCACCCTGAGCACTGAGCACCCAGCACCCCGAGTACTGAGCACTGAGCACACTGAGTACTGAGAACCCAGCACCCTGAGCACTGAGTACCCAGCACCCTGAGCACAGAGCACCCAGCACCCTGAGCACTGAGCACCCAGCACCCTGAGCACTGAGCACCCAGCACCCTGAGTACTGAGCACTGAGCACCCAGCACCCCGAGCACTGAGCACCCAGCACCCTGAGTACTGAGCACTGAGCACCCAGCACCCCGAGCACTGAGCACCCAGCACCCTGAGCACTGAGCACCCAGCACCCGAGTACTGAGCACCCAGCACCCTGAGTACTGAGCACCCAGCACCCTGAGTACTGAGCACCCAGCACCCCAAGTACTGAGCACCCAGCACCCTGAGTACTGAGCACCCAGCACGCTGAGCACTGAGCACCCAGCACCCTGAGTACTGAGCACCCAGCGCCCTGAGTACTGAGCACCCAGCACCCTGAGCACTGAGCACCCAGCACACTGAGCACTGAGCACCCAGGACCCTGAGTAGTGAGCACCCAACGTACTGAGCACCGAGCACCCCGAGCACTGAGCACCCAGCACCCTGAGTACTGAGCACCAATCACCCTGAGCACTGAGCACCCAGCACCCTGAGTACTGAGCTCCGAGCACCCCGAGCACTGAGCACCCAGCACCCTGAGCACTGAGTACCCAGCACCCTGAGCACTGAGCACCCAGCACCCTGAGTACTGAGCACCCAGCACGCTGAGCACTGAGCACCCAGCACCCTGAGTACTGAGCACCCAGCACCCCAAGTACTGAGCACCCAGCGCCCTGAGTACTGAGCACCCAGCACGCTGAGCACTGAGCACCCAGCACCCTGAGTACTGAGCACCCAGCACCCTGAGCACTGAGCACCCAGCACCCTGAGCACTGAGCACCCAGCACACTGAGCACTGAGCACCCAGGACCCTGAGTAGTGAGCACCCAACGTACTGAGCACCGAGCACCCCGAGCACTGAGCACCCAGCACCCTGAGTACTGAGCACCAATCACCCTGAGCACTGAGCACCCAGCACCCTGAGTACTGAGCTCCGAGCACCCCGAGCACTGAGCACCCAGCACCCGGAGTACTGAGCACCCAGCACCCTGAGTACTAAGCACCGAGCACCCTGAGTACTGAGCACCCAGTACCCTGAGCATTGAACACACAGCACCCTGAGTACTGAGGACCCCGAGCACTGAGCACCCAGCACCCTGAGTACTGAGCACCCAGCACCCTGAGTACTGAGCACCCAGCACCCTGAGTACTGAACACCCAGCACCCTGAGCACTGAGCACTGAGCACCCTGAGCACTGAGTACTGAGCACTGAGCACCCTGAGCACTGAGCACCCAGCACCCCGAGTACTGAGCACCCAGCACACTGAGCACTGAGCCCACAGCGCCCCGAGCACTGACCACCCAGCACCCCGAGCACTGAGCACTGAGCACCCGGAGCACTGAGCACACAGCACAACGAGTACTGAGCACTGAGCACCCTGAGCACTGAGCACCCAGCACCCCGAGTACTGAGCACTGAGCACCCTGAGTACTGAGCACCCAGCACCCTGAGCACTGAGCACCCAGCACCCCGAGCACTGAGCACCCAGAACCCTGAGCACTGAGCACCCAGCACCCGAGTACTGAGCACCCAGTACCCTGAGTACTGAGCACCCAGCACTCTGAGTACTGAGCACCTAGCACCCCGAGCACTGAGCACCCAGCACCCTGAGCACTGAGCACCCTGAGTACTAAGCACCGAGCACCCTGAGTACTGAGCACCCAGCACCCTGAGCACTGAGCACCCAGCACCCCGAGCACTGAGCACCCAGCACCCTGAGTACTGAGCACCCAGCTCCCTGAGCACTGAGCACCCAGCACCCTGAGTAGTGAGCACCCAACGTACTGAGCACCGAGCACCCCGAGCACTGAGCACCCAGCACCCTGAGTACTGAGCACCGAGCACCCCGAGTACTGAGCACCCAGCACCCTGAGTACTGAGCTCCGAGCACCCCGAGCACTGAGCACCCAGCGCCCCGAGCACCGAGCACCCTGAGCACTTAGCACCCAGCACCCTGAGCAATGAGCACCCTGAGTACTGAGCACCCAGCACCTTGAGCACTGAGCAACGAGCACCCCGAGCACTGAGCACCCAGCACCCGGAGTACTGAGCACCCAGCACCCTGAGTACTAAGCACTGAGCACCCTGAGTACTGAGCACCCAGCACCCTGAGCACTGAACACACAGCACCCTGAGTACTGATCACCTCGAGCACTGAGCACCCAGCACCGCGACCACTGAGCACATAGCACCCCGAGCACTGAGCACCCAGCACCCTGAGTACTGAGCACCCAGCACCCTGAGTACTGAGCACCCAGCACCCTGAGCACTGATTACCCTGCACCCTGAGCACTGAGCACCCAGCACCCTGAGCACTGAGCACACAGCACCCTGAGCACTGAGCACCCAGCACCCTGAGTACTGAGCACTGAGCACCCAGCACCCCGAGCACTGAGCATCCAGCACCCTGAGCACTGAGCACCCAGCGCCCTGAGTACTGAGCACTGAGCACCCCGAGTACTGAGCACCGGCACCCCGAGCACTAAGCATCCAGCACCCTGAGCACCGAGCACCTAGCACCCTGAGCACTGAGCACCCAGCACCATGAGCACTGAGCACCCAGCACCCTGAGTACTGAGCACTGAGCACCCAGCACCCGAGCACTGAGCACCCAGCACCCTGAGTACTGAGCACTGAGCACCCAGCACCCCGAGCACTGAGCACCCAGCACCCTGAGCACTGAGCACCCAGCACCCGAGTACTGAGCACCCAGCACCCTGAGTACTGTGCACCCAGCACCCTGAGTACTGAGCACCCAGCACCCCGAGTACTGAGCACCCAGCACCCTGAGAACTGAGCACCCAGCACCCTGAGCACTGAGCACCCAGCACCCTGAGCACTGAGCACCAAGCACCTGAGTACTGAGCACCCAGTACCCTGAGTACTGAGCACCCAGCACCCTGAGTACTGAGCACCCAGCACCCCGAGTACTGAACACCCAGAGCCCTGAGTACTGAGCACCCAGCACCCTGAGCACTGAGCACCCAGCACCCCGAGCACTGAGCACCCAGCACCCTGAGTACTGAGCACTCAGCACCCAGCTCCCGGAGTACTGAGCACCCAGCACCCTGAGCACTGAGCACCCAGCACCCCGAGCACTGAGCACTTAGCACCCTGAGCACTGAGCACCCAGCACCCTGAGTACTGAGCACTGAGCACCCAGCACCCCGAGCACTGAGCACCCAGCACCCTGAGCACTGAGGACCCAGCACCCTGAGCCCTGAGCACCCAGCACCCTGAGTACTGAGCACTCAGCACCCAGAACCCCGAGCACTGAGCACCCAGCACCCTGAGTACTGAGCCCTGAGCACCCAGCACCCCGAGCACTGAGCACCCAGCACCCTGAGCACTGAGCACCCAGCACCCGAGTACTGAGCACCCAGCACCCTGAGTACTGAGCACCCAGCAACCTGTGTACTGAGAACCCAGCACCCCGTGTACTGAGCACCCAGCACCCTGAGTACTGAGAACCCAGCACCCCGAGTACTGAACACCCAGCACCCTGAGTACTGAGCACCCAGCACCCTGAGCACTGAGCACACAGCACCCCGACCACTGAGCACCCAGCACCCTGAGCACTGAGCACCCAGCACCCTGAGCACTGAGCACCCAGCACCCTGAGCACTGAGCACCCAGCACCCTGAGCACTGAGCACCCACCACCCTGAGTAGTGAGCACCCAAAGTACTGAGCACCGAGCACAACGAGCACTGAGCACCCAGCACCCCGAGCACTGAGCACCCAGCACCCCGAGCACCGAGCACCCTGAGTACTAAGCACCGAGCACCCTGAATACTGAGCACCCAGCACCCTGAGCACTGAGCACCCAGCACACCGAGCACTGAGCACCCAGCACCCTGAGTACTGAGCACCCAGCACCCTGAGCACTGAGCACCCAGCACCCTGAGTAGTGAGCACCCAACATACTGAGCACCGAGCACCCCGAGCACTGAGCACCCAGCACCCTGAGTACTGAGCACCGAGCACCCCGAGTACTGAGCACCCAGCACCCTGAGTACTGAGCTCCGAGCACCCCGAGCACTGAGCACCCAGCGCCCCGAGCACCGAGCACCCTGAGCACTGAGCAGCCAGCACCCTGTGCAATGAGCACCCTGAGTACTGAGCACCCAGCACCTTGAGCACTGAGCACCGAGCACCCCGAGCACTGAGCACCCAGCACCCGGAGTACTGAGCACCCAGCACCCTGAGTACTAAGCACCGAGCACCCTGAGTACTGAGCACCCAGCAGCCTGAGCACTGAACACACAGCACCCTGAGTACTGAGCACCTCGAGCACTGAACACCCAGCACCCTGAGTACTGAGCACCGAGCACCCCGAGCACTGAGCACCCAGCACCGCGACCACTGAGCACATAGCACCCCGAGCACTGAGCACCCAGCACCCTGAGCACTGAGCACACAGCACCCTGAGCACTGAGCACCCAGCACCCTTCGTACTGAGCACTGAGCACCCAGCACCCCGAGCACTGAGCACCCAGCACCCTGAGTACTGAGCACCGAGCACCCCGAGCACTGAGCACCCAGCACCCTGAGTACTGAGCTCCGAGCACCCCGAGCACGGAGCACCCAGCGCCCCGAGCACCGAGCACCCTGAGCACTGAGCACCCAGCACCCTGAGCACTGAGCACCGAGCACCCCGAGTACTGAGCACCCAGCACCCTGAGCACTGAGCACCCAGCACCCTGAGTACTGAGCACCCAGCACCCTGAGTACTGAACACCCAGCACCCTGAGCACTGAGCACCCAGCACCCTGAGCACTGAGCACCCAGCACACTGAGCACTGAGCACCCAGGACCCTGAGTAGTGAGCACCCAACGTACTGAGCACCGAGCACCCCGAGTACTGAGCACCCAGCACCCTGAGTACTGAGCACCGATCACCCCGAGCACTGAGCACCCAGAACCCTGAGTACTGAGCTCCGAGCACCCCGAGCACCTGAGCACCCAGCACCCGGAGTACTGAGCACCCAGCACCCTGAGTACTAAGCACCGAGCACCCTGAGTACTGTGCTCCCAGTACCCTGAGCACTGAACACACAGCACCCTGAGTACTGAGCACCCCGAGCACTGAGCACCCAGCACCCTGAGTACTGAGCACCCAGCACCCTGAGTACTGAGCACCCAGCACCCTGTGTACTGAACACCCAGCACCCTGAGCACTGAGCACTGAGCACCCTGAGCACTGAGTACTGAGCACTGAGCACCCTGAGCACTGAGCACCCAGCACCCCGAGTACTGAGCACCCAGCACACCGAGCACTGAGCCCCCAGCGCCCCGAGCACTGACCACCCAGCACCCCGAGCACTGAGCACTGAGCACCCGGAGCACTGAGCACACAGCACCCCGAGTACTAAGCACTGAGCACCCTGAGCACTGAGCACCCAGCACCCCGAGTACTGAGCACTGAGCACCCTGAGTACTGAGAACCCAGCACCCTGAGCACTGAGTACCCAGCACCCTGAGCACAGAGCACCCAGCACCCTGAGCACTGAGCACCCAGCACCCTGAGCACTGAGCACCCAGCACCCTGAGTACTGAGCACTGAGCACCCAGCACCCCGAGCACTGAGCACCCAGCACCCTGAGTACTGAGCACTGAGCACCCAGCACCCCGAGCACTGAGCACCCAGCACCCTGAGCACTGAGCACCCAGCACCCGAGTACTGAGCACCCAGCACCCTGAGTACTGAGCACCCAGCACCCTGAGTACTGAGCACCCAGCACCCCAAGTACTGAGCACCCAGCACCCTGAGTACTGAGCACCCAGCACGCTGAGCACTGAGCACCCAGCACCCTGAGTACTGAGCACCCAGCACACTGAGCACTGAGCACCCAGGACCCTGAGTAGTGAGCACCCAACGTACTGAGCACCGAGCACCCCGAGCACTGAGCACCCAGCACCCTGAGTACTGAGCACCAATCACCCTGAGCACTGAGCACCCAGCACCCTGAGTACTGAGCTCCGAGCACCCCGAGCACTGAGCACCCAGCACCCTGAGCACTGAGTACCCAGCACCCTGAGCACTGAGCACCCAGCACCCTGAGTACTGAGCACCCAGCACGCTGAGCACTGAGCACCCAGCACCCTGAGTACTGAGCACCCAGCACCCCAAGTACTGAGCACCCAGCACCCGGAGTACTGAGCACCCAGCACGCTGAGCACTGAGCACCCAGCACCCTGAGTACTGAGCACCCAGCACCCTGAGCACTGAGCACCCAGCACCCTGAGCACTGAGCACCCAGCACACTGAGCACTGAGCACCCAGGACCCTGAGTAGTGAGCACCCAACGTACTGAGCACCGAGCACCCCGAGCACTGAGCACCCAGCACCCTGAGTACTGAGCACCAATCACCCTGAGCACTGAGCACCCAGCACCCTGAGTACTGAGCTCCGAGCACCCCGAGCACTGAGCACCCAGCACCCGGAGTACTGAGCACACAGCACCCTGAGTACTAAGCACCGAGCACCCTGAGTACTGAGCACCCAGTACCCTGAGCACTGAACACACAGCACCCTGAGTACTGAGGACCCCGAGCACTGAGCACCCAGCACCCTGAGTACTGAGCACCCAGCACCCTGAGTACTGAGCACCCAGCACCCTGAGTACTGAACACCCAGCACCCTGAGCACTGAGCACTGAGCACCCTGAGCACTGAGTACTGAGCACTGAGCACCCTGAGCACTGAGCACCCAGCACCCCGAGTACTGAGCACCCAGCACACTGAGCACTGAGCCCACAGCGCCCCGAGCACTGAGCACTGAGCACCCGGAGCACTGAGCACACAGCACCCCGAGTACTAAGCACTGAGCACCCTGAGCACTGAGCACCCAGCACCCCGAGTACTGAGCACTGAGCACCCTGAGTACTGAGAACCCAGCACCCTGAGCACTGAGTACCCAGCACCCTGAGCACAGAGCACCCAGCACCCTGAGCACTGAGCACCCAGCACCCTGAGCACTGAGCACCCAGCACCCTGAGTACTGAGCACTGAGCACCCAGCACCCCGAGCACTGAGCACCCAGCACCCTGAGTACTGAGCACTGAGCACCCAGCACCCCGAGCACTGAGCACCCAGCACCCTGAGCACTGAGCACCCAGCACCCGAGTACTGAGCACCCAGCACCCTGAGTACTGAGCACCCAGCACCCTGAGTACTGAGCACCCAGCACCCCAAGTACTGAGCACCCAGCACCCTGAGTACTGAGCACCCAGCACGCTGAGCACTGAGCACCCAGCACCCTGAGTACTGAGCACCCAGCACACTGAGCACTGAGCACCCAGGACCCTGAGTAGTGAGCACCCAACGTACTGAGCACCGAGCACCCCGAGCACTGAGCACCCAGCACCCTGAGTACTGAGCACCAATCACCCTGAGCACTGAGCACCCAGCACCCTGAGTACTGAGCTCCGAGCACCCCGAGCACTGAGCACCCAGCACCCTGAGCACTGAGTACCCAGCACCCTGAGCACTGAGCACCCAGCACCCTGAGTACTGAGCACCCAGCACGCTGAGCACTGAGCACCCAGCACCCTGAGTACTGAGCACCCAGCACCCCAAGTACTGAGCACCCAGCACCCGGAGTACTGAGCACCCAGCACGCTGAGCACTGAGCACCCAGCACCCTGAGTACTGAGCACCCAGCACCCTGAGCACTGAGCACCCAGCACCCTGAGCACTGAGCACCCAGCACACTGAGCACTGAGCACCCAGGACCCTGAGTAGTGAGCACCCAACGTACTGAGCACCGAGCACCCCGAGCACTGAGCACCCAGCACCCTGAGTACTGAGCACCAATCACCCTGAGCACTGAGCACCCAGCACCCTGAGTACTGAGCTCCGAGCACCCCGAGCACTGAGCACCCAGCACCCGGAGTACTGAGCACCCAGCACCCTGAGTACTAAGCACCGAGCACCCTGAGTACTGAGCACCCAGTACCCTGAGCACTGAACACACAGCACCCTGAGTACTGAGGACCCCGAGCACTGAGCACCCAGCACCCTGAGTACTGAGCACCCAGCACCCTGAGTACTGAGCACCCAGCACCCTGAGTACTGAACACCCAGCACCCTGAGCACTGAGCACTGAGCACCCTGAGCACTGAGTACTGAGCACTGAGCACCCTGAGCACTGAGCACCCAGCACCCCGAGTACTGAGCACCCAGCACACTGAGCACTGAGCCCACAGCGCCCCGAGCACTGACCACCCAGCACCCCGAGCACTGAGCACTGAGCACCCGGAGCACTGAGCACACAGCACAACGAGTACTGAGCACTGAGCACCCTGAGCACTGAGCACCCAGCACCCCGAGTACTGAGCACTGAGCACCCTGAGTACTGAGCACCCAGCACCCTGAGCACTGAGCACCCAGCACCCCGAGCACTGAGCACCCAGAACCCTGAGCACTGAGCACCCAGCACCCGAGTACTGAGCACCCAGTACCCTGAGTACTGAGCACCCAGCACTCTGAGTACTGAGCACCTAGCACCCCGAGCACTGAGCACCCAGCACCCCGAGCACTGAGCACCCTGAGTACTAAGCACCGAGCACCCTGAGTACTGAGCACCCAGCACCCTGAGCACTGAGCACCCAGCACCCCGAGCACTGAGCACCCAGCACCCTGAGTACTGAGCACCCAGCACCCTGAGCACTGAGCACCCAGCACCCTGAGTAGTGAGCACCCAACGTACTGAGCACCGAGCACCCCGAGCACTGAGCACCCAGCACCCTGAGTACTGAGCACCGAGCACCCCGAGTACTGAGCACCCAGCACCCTGAGTACTGAGCTCCGAGCACCCCGAGCACTGAGCACCCAGCGCCCCGAGCACCGAGCACCCTGAGCACTTAGCACCCAGCACCCTGAGCAATGAGCACCCTGAGTACTGAGCACCCAGCACCTTGAGCACTGAGCAACGAGCACCCCGAGCACTGAGCACCCAGCACCCGGAGTACTGAGCACCCAGCACCCTGAGTACTGAGCACCCAGCACCTTGAGCACTGAGCAACGAGCACCCTGAGTACTGAGCACCCAGCACCCTGAGCACTGAACACACAGCACCCTGAGTACTGATCACCTCGAGCACTGAGCACCCAGCACCGCGACCACTGAGCACATAGCACCCCGAGCACTGAGCACCCAGCACCCTGAGTACTGAGCACCCAGCACCCTGAGTACTGAGCACCCAGCACCCTGAGCACTGATTGCCCAGCACCCTGAGCACTGAGCACCCAGCACCCTGAGCACTGAGCACACAGCACCCTGAGCACTGAGCACCCAGCACCCTGAGTACTGAGCACTGAGCACCCAGCACCCCGAGCACTGAGCATCCAGCACCCTGAGTACTGAGCACCGAGCACCCCGAGCACTGAGCACCCAGCACCCTGAGTACTGAGCTCCGAGCACCCCGAGCACTGAGCACCCAGCGCCCGGAGCACCGAGCACCCTGAGCACTGAGCACCCAGCACCCTGAGCACTGAGCACCGAGCACCCCGAGTACTGAGCACCCAGCACCCTGAGTACTGAACACCCAGCACCCTGAGCACTGAGCACTGAGCACCCTGAGCACTGAGTACTGAGCACCGAGCACCCCGAGAACTGAGCACCCAGCACCCGGAGTACTGAGCACCCAGCACCCTGAGTACTGAGCACCCAGCACCCTGAGTACTGAGCACCCAGTACCCTGAGCACTGAACACACAGCACCCTGAGTACTGAGGACCCCGAGCACTGAGCACCCAGCACCCTGAGTACTGAGCACCCAGCACCCTGAGTACTGAGCACCCAGCACCCTGAGTACTGAACACCCAGCACCCTGAGCACTGAGCACTGAGCACCCTGAGCACTGAGTACTGAGCACTGAGCACCCTGAGCACTGAGCACCCAGCACCCCGAGTACTGAGCACCCAGCACACTGAGCACTGAGCCCACAGCGCCCCGAGCACTGACCACCCAGCACCCCGAGCACTGAGCACTGAGCACCCGGAGCACTGAGCACACAGCACAACGAGTACTGAGCACTGAGCACCCTGAGCACTGAGCACTCAGCACCCCGAGTACTGAGCACTGAGCACCCTGAGTACTGAGCACCCAGCACCCTGAGCACTGAGCACCCAGCACCCCGAGCACTGAGCACCCAGAACCCTGAGCACTGAGCACCCAGCACCCGAGTACTGAGCACCCAGTACCCTGAGTACTGAGCACCCAGCACTCTGAGTACTGAGCACCTAGCACCCCGAGCACTGAGCACCCAGCACCCCGAGCACTGAGCACCCTGAGTACTAAGCACCGAGCACCCTGAGTACTGAGCACCCAGCACCCTGAGCACTGAGCACCCAGCACCCCGAGCACTGAGCACCCAGCACCCTGAGTACTGAGCACCCAGCACCCTGAGCACTGAGCACCCAGCACCCTGAGTAGTGAGCACCCAACGTACTGAGCACCGAGCACCCCGAGCACTGAGCACCCAGCACCCTGAGTACTGAGCACCGAGCACCCCGAGTACTGAGCACCCAGCACCCTGAGTACTGAGCTCCGAGCACCCCGAGCACTGAGCACCCAGCGCCCCGAGCACCGAGCACCCTGAGCACTTAGCACCCAGCACCCTGAGCAATGAGCACCCTGAGTACTGAGCACCCAGCACCTTGAGTACTGAGCACCGAGCACCCCGAGCACTGAGCACCCAGCACCCGGAGTACTGAGCACCCAGCACCCTGAGTACTAAGCACCGAGCACCCTGAGTACTGAGCACCCAGCACCCTGAGCACTGAACACACAGCACCCTGAGTACTGAGCACCTCGAGCACTGAGCACCCAGCACCGCGACCACTGAGCACATAGCACCCCGAGCACTGAGCACCCAGCACCCTGAGTACTGAGCACCCAGCACCCTGAGTACTGAGCACCCAGCACCCTGAGCACTGATTACCCAGCACCCTGAGCACTGAGCACCCAGCACCCTGAGCACTGAGCACACAGCACCCTGAGCACTGAGCACCCAGCACCCTGAGTACTGAGCACTGAGCACCCAGCACCCCGAGCACTGAGCATCCAGCACCCTGAGTACTGAGCACCGAGCACCCCGAGCACTGAGCACCCAGCACCCTGAGTACTGAGCTGCGAGCACCCCGAGCACTGAGCACCCAGCGCCCGGAGCACCGAGCACCCTGAGCACTGAGCACCCAGCACCCTGAGCACTGAGCACCGAGCACCCCAAGTACTGAGCACCCAGCACCCTGAGTACTGAACACCCAGCACCCTGAGCACTGAGCACTGAGCACCCTGAGCACTGAGTACTGAGCACCGAGCACCCCGAGAACTGAGCACCCAGCACCCGGAGTACTGAGCACCCAGCACCCTGAGTACTGAGCACCCAGCACCCCGAGCACTGAGCACCCAGCACCCTGAGCCCTGAGCACCCAGCACCCTGAGTACTGAGCACTGAGCACCCAGCACCCCGAGCACTGAGCACCCAGCACCCTGAGCACTGAGCACCCAGCACCCCGAGTACTGAGCACCCAGCACCCTGAGTACTGAGAACCCAGCACCCCGAGTACTGAACACCCAGCACCCTGAGTACTGAGCACCCAGCACCCTGAGCACTGAGCACCCAGCACCCCGAGCACTGAGCACCCAGCACCCTGAGTACTGAGCACTCAGCACCCAGCACCCGGAGTACTGAGCACCCAGCACCCTGAGCACTGAGCACCCAGCACCCCGAGCACTGAGCACCCAGCACACTGAGCACTGAGCCAACAGCGCCCCGAGCACTGACCACCCAGCACCCCGAGCACTGAGCACTGAGCACCCGGAGCACTGAGCACACAGCACAACGAGTACTGAGCACTGAGCACCCTGAGCACTGAGCACCCAGCACCCCGAGTACTGAGCACTGAGCACCCTGAGTACTGAGCACCCAGCACCCTGAGCACTGAGCACCCAGCACCCCGAGCACTGAGCACCCAGAACCCTGAGCACTGAGCACCCAGCACCCGAGTACTGAGCACCCAGTACCCTGAGTACTGAGCACCCAGCACTCTGAGTACTGAGCACCTAGCACCCCGAGCACTGAGCACCCAGCACCCCGAGCACTGAGCACCCTGAGTACTAAGCACCGAGCACCCTGAGTACTGAGCACCCAGCACCCTGAGCACTGAGCACCCAGCACCCCGAGCACTGAGCACCCAGCACCCTGAGTACTGAGCACCCAGCACCCTGAGCACTGAGCACCCAGCACCCTGAGTAGTGAGCACCCAACGTACTGAGCACCGAGCACCCCGAGCACTGAGCACCCAGCACACTGAGTACTGAGCACCGAGCACCCCGAGTACTGAGCACCCAGCACCCTGAGTACTGAGCTCCGAGCACCCCGAGCACTGAGCACCCAGCGCCCCGAGCACCGAGCACCCTGAGCACTTAGCACCCAGCACCCTGAGCAATGAGCACCCTGAGTACTGAGCACCCAGCACCTTGAGTACTGAGCACCGAGCACCCCGAGCACTGAGCACCCAGCACCCGGAGTACTGAGCACCCAGCACCCTGAGCACTGAACACACAGCACCCTGAGTACTGAGCACCTCGAGCACTGAGCACCCAGCACCGCGACCACTGAGCACATAGCACCCCGAGCACTGAGCACCCAGCACCCTGAGTACTGAGCACCCAGCACCCTGAGTACTGAGCACCCAGCACCCTGAGCACTGATTACCCAGCACCCTGAGCACTGAGCACCCAGCACCCTGAGCACTGAGCACACAGCACCCTGAGCACTGAGCACCCAGCACCCTGAGTACTGAGCACTGAGCACCCAGCACCCCGAGCACTGAGCATCCAGCACCCTGAGTACTGAGCACCGAGCACCCCGAGCACTGAGCACCCAGCACCCTGAGTACTGAGCTCCGAGCACCCCGAGCACTGAGCACCCAGCGCCCGGAGCACCGAGCACCCTGAGCACTGAGCACCCAGCACCCTGAGCACTGAGCACCGAGCACCCCAAGTACTGAGCACCCAGCACCCTGAGTACTGAACACCCAGCACCCTGAGCACTGAGCACCCTGAGCACTGAGTACTGAGCACCGAGCACCCCGAGAACTGAGCACCCAGCACCCGGAGTACTGAGCACCCAGCACCCTGAGTACTGAGCACCCAGCACCCCGAGCACTGAGCACCCAGCACCCTGAGCACTGAGCACCCAGCACCCTGAGTACTGAGCACTGAGCACCCAGCACCCCGAGCACTGAGCACCCAGCACCCTGAGCACTGAGCACCCAGCACCCCGAGTACTGAGCACCCAGCACCCTGAGTACTGAGAACCCAGCACCCCGAGTACTGAACACCCAGCACCCTGAGTACTGAGCACCCAGCACCCTGAGCACTGAGCACCCAGCACCCCGAGCACTGAGCACCCAGCACCCTGAGTACTGAGCACTCAGCACCCAGCACCCGGAGTACTGAGCACCCAGCACCCTGAGCACTGAGCACCCAGCACCCCGAGCACTGAGCACCCAGCACCCTGAGCACTGAGCACCCAGCACCCTGAGTACTGAGCACTGAGCACCCAGCACCCCGAGCACTGAGCACCCAGCACCCTGAGCACTGAGGACACAGCACCCTGAGCCCTGAGCACCCAGCACCCTGAGTACTGAGCACTCAGCACCCAGCACCCCGAGCACTGAGCACCCAGCACCCTGAGTACTGAGCCCTGAGCACCCAGCACCCCGAGCACTGAGCACCCAGCACCCTGAGCACTGAGCACAAAGCACCCGAGTACTGAGCACCCAGCACCCTGAGTACTGAGCACCCAGCAACCTGTGTACTGAGAACCCAGCACCCCGTGTACTGAGCACCCAGCACCCTGAGTACTGAGAACCCAGCACCCCGAGTACTGAACACCCAGCACCCTGAGTACTGAGCACCCAGCACCCTGAGCACTGAGCACCCAGCACCCCGAGCACTGAGCACCCAGCACCCTGAGCACTGAGCACCCAGCACCCTGAGCACTGAGCACCCAGCACCCTGAGCACTGAGCACGCACCACCCTGAGCACTGAGCACCCACCACCCTGAGTAGTGAGCACCCAAAGTACTGAGCACCGAGCACAACGAGCACTGAGCCCCCAGCACCCTGAGTACTGAGCACCGAGAACCCCGAGCACTGAGCACCCAGCACCCTGAGTACTGAGCTCCGAGCACCCCGAGGACTGAGCACCCAGCGCCCCGAGCACCGAGCACCCTGAGCACTGAGCACCCAGCACCCTGAGTACTGAGCACACAGCACCCTGAGCAATGAGCACCCTGAGTACTGAGTACCCAGCACCTTGAGCACTGAGCACCGAGCACCCCGAGCACTGAGCACCCAGCACCCGGAGTACTGAGCACCAAGCACCCTGAGTACTAAGCACCGAGCACCCTGAGTACTGAGCACCCAGCACCCTGAGCACTGAACACACAGCACCCTTAGTACTGAGCACCTCGAGCACTGAGCACCCAACACCCTGAGTACTGAGCACCGAGCACCCCGAGCACTGAGCACCCAGCACCGCGAGCACTGAGCACCCAGCACCCCGAGCACTGAGCACCCAGCAACCTGAGTACTGAGCACCCAACACCCTGAGTATTGAGCACCCAGCACCCTGAGCACTGAGTACCCAGCACCCTGAGCACTGAGCACCCAGCACCCTGAGCACTGAGCACCCAGCACCCTGAGCACTGAGCACCCAGCACCCTGAGTACTGAGAACTGAGCACCCAGCACCCTGAGCACTGAGCACCCAGCACCCTGAGTACTGAGCACTGAGCACCCAGCACCCTGAGCACTGAGCACCCAGCACCCGAGTACTGAGCACCCAGCACCCTGAGTACTGAGCACCCAGCACCCTAAGTACTGAGCGCCCAGCACCCCGAGTACTGAGCACCCAGCACCCTCAGTACTGAGCACCCAGCACCCTGAGCACTGAGCACCCAGCACCCTGAGCACTGAGCACCCAGCACCCTGAGTACTGAGCACCCAGCACCCTGAGCACTGAGCACCCAGCACCCTGAGCACTGAGAACCCAGCACACTGAGCACTGAGCACCCAGCACCCTGAGTAGTGAGCACCCAACGTACTGAGCACCGAGCACCCCGAGCACTGAGCACCCAGCACCCTGAGTACTGAGCACCGACCACCCCGAGAACTGAGCACCCAGCACCCTGAATACTGAGCTCTGAGCACCCCGAGCACTGAGCACCCAGCACCCGGAGTACTGAGCACCCAGCACCCTGAGCACTGAGCACCCAGCACCCTGAGTTGTGAGCACCCAACATACTGAGCACCGAGCACCCCGAGCACTGAGCACCCAGGACCCTGAGTACTGAGCACCGAGCACCCCGAGCACTGAGCACCCAGCACCCTGAGTACTGAGCTCCGAGCACCGTGAGCACTGAGCACCCAGCGCCCCGAGCACGGAGCACCCTGAGCACTGAGCACCCAGCAACCTGAGCAATGAGCACCGAGCACCCAGCACCCCGAGCACTGAGCACCCAGCACCCTGAGCACTGAGGACCCAGCACCCTGAGCCCTGAGCACCCAGCACCCTGAGTACTGAGCACTCAGCACCCAGCACCCCGAGCACTGAGCACCCAGCACCCTGAGTACTGAGCCCTGAGCACCCAGCACCCCGAGCACTGAGCACCCAGCACCCTGAGCACTGAGCACCCAGCACCCGAGTACTGAGCACCCAGCACCCTGAGTACTGAGCACCCAGCAACCTGTGTACTGAGAACCCAGCACCCCGTGTACTGAGCACCCAGCACCCTGAGTACTGAGAACCCAGCACCCCGAGTACTGAACACCCAGCACCCTGAGTACTGAGCACCCAGCACCCTGAGCACTGAGCACCCAGCACCCCGAGCACTGAGCACCCAGCACCTTGAGTACTGAGCACCCAGCACCCTGAGCACTGAGCACCCAGCACCCTGAGCACTGAGCACCCACCACCCTGAGCACTGAGCACCCACCACCCTGAGTAGTGAGCACCCAAAGTACTGAGCACCGAGCACAACGAGCACTGAGCACCCAGCACCCTGAGTACTGAGCACCGAGAACCCCGAGCACTGAGCACCCAGCACCCTGAGTACTGAGCTCTGAGCACCCCGAGGACTGAGCACCCAGCGCCCCGAGCACCGAGCACCCTGAGCACTGAGCACCCAGCACCCTGAGTACTGAGCACCCAGCACCCTGAGCAATGAGCACCCTGAGTACTGAGCACCCAGCACCTTGAGCACTGAGCACCGAGCACCCCGAGCACTGAGCACCCAGCACCCGGAGTACTGAGCACCAAGCACCCTGAGTACTAAGCACCGAGCACCCTGAGTACTGAGCACCCAGCACCCTGAGCACTGAACACACAGCACCCTGAGTACTGAGCACCTCGAGCACTGAGCACCCAACACCCTGAGTACTGAGCACCGAGCACCCCGAGCACTGAGCACCCAGCACCCGGAGTACTGAGCACCAAGCACCCTGAGTACTAAGCACCGAGCACCCTGAGTACTGAGCACCCAGCACCCTGAGCACTGAACACACAGCACCCTGAGTACTGAGCACCTCGAGCACTGAGCACCCAACACCCTGAGTACTGAGCACCGAGCACCCCGAGCACTGAGCACCCAGCACCCCGAGCACTGAGCACCCAGCAACCTGAGTACTGAGCACCCAGCACCCTGAGTATTGAGCACCCAGCACCCTGAGCACTGAGTACCCAGCACCCTGAGCACTGAGCACCCAGCACCCTGAGCATTGAGCACACAGCACCCTGAGCACTGAGCACCCAGCACCCTGAGTACTGAGAACTGAGCACCCAGCACCCTGAGCACTGAGCATCCAGCACCCTGAGTACTGAGCACTGAGCACCCAGCACCCCGAGCACTGAGCACCCAGCACCCTGAGCACTGAGCACCCAGCACCCGAGTACTGAGCACCCAGCACCGTGAGTACTGAGCACCCAGCACCCGCCCAGCACCCCGAGTACTGAGCACCCAGCACCGTCAGTACTGAGCACCCAGCACCCTGAGCACTGAGCACCCAGCACCCTGAGCACTGAGCACCCAGCACCCTGAGTACTGAGCACCCAGCACCCTGAGAACTGAGCACCCAGCACCCTGAGCACTGAGCACCCAGCACACTGAGCACTGACCACCGAGCACCCTGAGTAGTGAGCACCCAACGTACTGAGCACCGAGCACCCCGAGCACTGAGCACCCAGCACCCTGAGTACTGAGCACCGATCACCCCGAGAACTGAGCACCCAGCACCCTGAGTACTGAGCTCCGAGCACCCCGAGCACTGAGCACCCAGCACCCGGAGTACTGAGCACCCAGCACCCTGAGCACTGAGCACCCAGCACCCTGAGTATTGAGCACCCAGCACCCTGAGCACTGAGTACCCAGCACCCTGAGCACTGAGCACCCAGCACCCTGAGCACTGAGCACACAGCACCCTGAGCACTGAGCACCCAGCACCCTGAGTACTGAGAACTGAGCACCCAGCACCCTGAGCACTGAGCACCCAGCACCCTGAGTACTGAGCACTGAGCACCCAGCACCCCGAGCACTGAGCACCCAGCACCCTGAGCACTGAGCACCCAGCACCCGAGTACTGAGCACCCAGCACCCTGAGTACTGAGCACCCAGCACCCGCCCAGCACCCCGAGTACTGAGCACCCAGCACCCTCAGTACTGAGCACCCAGCACCATGAGCACTGAGCACCCAGCACCCTGAGCACTGAGCACCCAGCACCCTGAGTACTGAGCACTGAGCACCCAGCACCCTGAGCACTGAGCACCCAGCACCCGAGTACTGAGCACCCAGCACCCTGAGTACTGAGCACCCAGCACCCTAAGTACTGAGCGCCCAGCACCCCGAGTACTGAGCACCCAGCACCCTCAGTACTGAGCACCCAGCACCCTGAGCACTGAGCACCCAGCACCCTGAGCACTGAGCACCCAGCACCCTGAGTACTGAGCACCCAGCACCCTGAGCACTGAGCACCCAGCACCCTGAGCACTGAGAACCCAGCACACTGAGCACTGAGCACCCAGCACCCTGAGTAGTGAGCACCCAACGTACTGAGCACCGAGCACCCCGAGCACTGAGCACCCAGCACCCTGAGTACTGAGCACCGACCACCCCGAGAACTGAGCACCCAGCACCCTGAATACTGAGCTCCGAGCACCCCGAGCACTGAGCACCCAGCACCCGGAGTACTGAGCACCCAGCACCCTGAGCACTGAGCACCCAGCAACCTGAGTTGTGAGCACCCAACATACTGAGCACCGAGCACCCCGAGCACTGAGCACCCAGCACCCTGAGTACTGAGCACCGAGCACCCCGAGCACTGAGCACCCAGCACCCTGAGTACTGAGCTCCGAGCACCGTGAGCACTGAGCACCCAGCGCCCCGAGCACGGAGCACCCTGAGCACTGAGCACCCAGCAACCTGAGCAATGAGCACCGAGCACCCAGCACCCCGAGCACTGAGCACCCAGCACCCTGAGCACTGAGGACCCAGCACCCTGAGCCCTGAGCACCCAGCACCCTGAGTACTGAGCACTCAGCACCCAGCACCCCGAGCACTGAGCACCCAGCACCCTGAGTACTGAGCCCTGAGCACCCAGCACCCCGAGCACTGAGCACCCAGCACCCTGAGCACTGAGCACCCAGCACCCGAGTACTGAGCACCCAGCACCCTGAGTACTGAGCACCCAGCAACCTGTGTACTGAGAACCCAGCACCCCGTGTACTGAGCACCCAGCACCCTGAGTACTGAGAACCCAGCACCACGAGTACTGAACACCCAGCACCCTGAGTACTGAGCACCCAGCACCCTGAGCACTGAGCACCCAGCACCCCGAGCACTGAGCACCCAGCACCTTGAGTACTGAGCACCCAGCACCCTGAGCACTGAGCACCCAGCACCCTGAGCACTGAGCACCCACCACCCTGAGCACTGAGCACCCACCACCCTGAGTAGTGAGCACCCAAAGTACTGAGCACCGAGCACAACGAGCACTGAGCACCCAGCACCCTGAGTACTGAGCACCGAGAACCCCGAGCACTGAGCACCCAGCACCCTGAGTACTGAGCTCTGAGCACCCCGAGGACTGAGCACCCAGCGCCCCGAGCACCGAGCACCCTGAGCACTGAGCACCCAGCACCCTGAGTACTGAGCACCCAGCACCCTGAGCAATGAGCACCCTGAGTACTGAGCACCCAGCACCTTGAGCACTGAGCACCGAGCACCCCGAGCACTGAGCACCCAGCACCCGGAGTACTGAGCACCAAGCACCCTGAGTACTAAGCACCGAGCACCCTGAGTACTGAGCACCCAGCACCCTGAGCACTGAACACACAGCACCCTGAGTACTGAGCACCTCGAGCACTGAGCACCCAACACCCTGAGTACTGAGCACCGAGCACCCCGAGCACTGAGCACCCAGCACCCGGAGTACTGAGCACCAAGCACCCTGAGTACTAAGCACCGAGCACCCTGAGTACTGAGCACCCAGCACCCTGAGCACTGAACACACAGCACCCTGAGTACTGAGCACCTCGAGCACTGAGCACCCAACACCCTGAGTACTGAGCACCGAGCACCCCGAGCACTGAGCACCCAGCAACCTGAGTACTGAGCACCCAGCACCCTGAGTATTGAGCACCCAGCACCCTGAGCACTGAGTACCCAGCACCCTGAGCACTGAGCACCCAGCACCCTGAGCATTGAGCACACAGCACCCTGAGCACTGAGCACCCAGCACCCTGAGTACTGAGAACTGAGCACCCAGCACCCTGAGCACTGAGCATCCAGCACCCTGAGTACTGAGCACTGAGCACCCAGCACCCCGAGCACTGAGCACCCAGCACCCTGAGCACTGAGCACCCAGCACCCGAGTACTGAGCACCCAGCACCGTGAGTACTGAGCACCCAGCACCCGCCCAGCACCCCGAGTACTGAGCACCCAGCACCGTCAGTACTGAGCACCCAGCACCCTGAGCACTGAGCACCCAGCACCCTGAGCACTGAGCACCCAGCACCCTGAGTACTGAGCACCCAGCACCCTGAGAACTGAGCACCCAGCACCCTGAGCACTGAGCACCCAGCACACTGAGCACTGACCACCGAGCACCCTGAGTAGTGAGCACCCAACGTACTGAGCACCGAGCACCCCGAGCACTGAGCACCCAGGACCCTGAGTACTGAGCACCGATCACCCCGAGAACTGAGCACCCAGCACCCTGAGTACTGAGCTCTGAGCACCCCGAGCACTGAGCACCCAGCACCCGGAGTACTGAGCACCCAGCACCCTGAGCACTGAGCACCCAGCACCCTGAGTATTGAGCACCCAGCACCCTGAGCACTGAGTACCCAGCACCCTGAGCACTGAGCACCCAGCACCCTGAGCACTGAGCACACAGCACCCTGAGCACTGAGCACCCAGCACCCTGAGTACTGAGAACTGAGCACCCAGCACCCTGAGCACTGAGCACCCAGCACCCTGAGTACTGAGCACTGAGCACCCAGCACCCCGAGCACTGAGCACCCAGCACCCTGAGCACTGAGCACCCAGCACCCGAGTACTGAGCACCCAGCACCCTGAGTACTGAGCACCCAGCACCCGCCCAGCACCCCGAGTACTGAGCACCCAGCACCCTCAGTACTGAGCACCCAGCACCCTGAGCACTGAGCACCCAGCACCCTGAGCACTGAGCACCCAGCACCCTGAGTACTGAGCACCCAGCACCCTGAGCACTGAGCACCCAGCACCCTGAGCACTGAGCACCCAGCACACTGAGCACTGAGCACCCAGCACCCTGAGTAGTGAGCACCCAACGTACTGAGCACCGAGCACTCCGAGCACTGAGCACCCAGCACCCTGAGTACTGAGCACCGAGCACCCCGAGCACTGAGCACCCAGCACCCTGAGTACTGAGCTCCGAGCACCGTGAGCACTGATCACCCAGCGCCCCGAGCACGGAGCACCCTGAGCACAGAGCACCCAGCACCCTGAGCAATGAGCACCCTGAGTACTGAGCACCCAGCACCTTGAGCACTGAGCACCGAGCACCGCGACCACTGAGCACCCAGCACCCTGAGTACTAAGCACCAAGCACCCTGAGTACTGAGCACCCAGCACCCTGAGCACTGAACACACAGCACCCTGAGTACTGAGCACCTCGAGCACTGAGCACCCAGCACCCTGAGTACTGAGCACCGAGCACCCCGAGCACTGAGCACCCAGCACAGCGAGCACTGAGCACCCAGCACCCCGAGCACTGAGCACCCAGCACCCTGAGCACTGAGGAAACAGCACCCTGAGCCCTGAGAACACAGCACCCTGAGTACTGAGCACTCAGCACCCAGCACCCCGAGCACTGAGCACCCAGCACCCTGAGTACTGAGCACCGAGCACCCCGAGTACTGAGCACCCAGCACCCTGAGCACTGAGCACCCAGCACCCCGAGCACTGAGCACCCAGCACCCTGAGCACTGAGCACACAGCACCCTGAGTACTGAGCACTGAGCACCCAGCACCCCGAGCACTGAGCACCCAGCACCCTGAGCACTGAGGACCCAGCACCCTGAGCCCTGAGCACCCAACACCCTGAGTACTGAGCACTCAGCACCCAGCACCCCGAGCACTGAGCACCCAGCACCCTGAGTACTGAACCCTGAGCACCCAGCACCCCGAGCACTGAGCACCCAGCACCCTGAGCACTGAGCACCCAGCACCCGAGTACTGAGCACCCAGCACCCTGAGTACTGAGCACCCAGCAACCTGTGTACTGAGAACCCAGCACCCCGAGTACTGAGCACCCAGCACCCTGAGTACTGAGAACCCAGCACCGCGAGTACTGAACACCCAGCATCCTGAGTACTGAGCACCCAGCCCCCTGAGCACTGAGCACCCAGCACCCCGAGAACTGAGCACCCAGCACCCTGAGTACTGAGCACCCAGCACCCTGAGCACTGAGCACCCAGCACCCTGAGCACTGAGCACCCAGCACCCTGAGTAGTGAGCACCCAAAGTACTGAGCACCGAGCACAACGAGCACTGAGCACCCAGCACCCTGAGTACTGAGCACCGAGAACCCCGAGCACTGAGCACCCAGCACCCTGAGTACTGAGCTCCGAGCACCCCGAGGACGGAGCTCCCAGCGCACCGAGCACCGAGCACCCTGAGCACTGAGCACCCAGCACCCTGAGTACTGAGCACCCAGCACCCTGAGCAATGAGCACCCTGAGTACTGAGCACCCAGCACCTTGAGCACTGAGCACCGAGCACCCCGAGCACTGAGCACCCAGCACCCGGAGTACTGAGCACCAAGCACCCTGAGTACTAAGCACCGAGCACCCTGAGTACTGAGCACCCAGCACCCTGAGCACTGAACACACAGCACCCTGAGTACTGAGCACCTCGAGCACTGAGCACCCAGCACCCTGAGTACTGAGCACCGAGCACCCCGAGCACTGAGCACCCAGCACCGCGAGCACTGAGCACCCAGCAACCTGAGTACTGAGCACCCAGCACCCTGAGTACTGAGCACCCAGCACCCTGAGCACTGAGTACCCAGCACCCTGAGCACTGAGCACCCAGCACCCTGAGCACTGAGCACACAGGACCCTGAGCACTGAGCACCCAGCACCCTGAGTACTGAGCACTGAGCACCCAGCACCCTGAGCACTGAGCGCCCAGCACCCTGAGTACTGAGCACTGAGCACCCAGCACCCCGAGCACTGAGCACCCAGCACCCGAGTACTGAGCACCCAGCACCCTGAGTACTGAGCACCCAGCACCCTGAGTACTGATCGCCCAGCACCCCGAGTACTGAGCACCCAGCACCCTGAGTACTGAGCACCCAGCAGCCTGAGCACTGAGCACCCAGCACCCCGAGCACTGAGCACCCAGCACCCTGAGTACTGAGCACCCAGCACCCTGAGCACTGAGCACCCAGCACCCTGAGCACTGAGCACCCAGCACACTGAGCACTGAGCACCCAGCACCCTGAGTAGTGAGCACCCAACGTACTGAGCACCGAGCACCCCGAGCACTGAGCACCCAGCACCCTGAGTACTGAGCACCGATCACCCCGAGAACTGAGCACCCAGCACCCTGAGTACTGAGCTTTGAGCACCCCGAGCACTGAGCACCCAGCACCCGGAGTACTGAGCACCCAGCCCCCTGAGCCCTGAGCACCCAGCACCCTGAGTTGTGAGCACCCAACGTACTGAGCACCGAGCACCCCGAGCAGTGAGCACCCAGCACCCTGAGTACTGAGCACCGAGCACCCTGAGCCCTGAGCACCCAGCACCCTGAGTACTGAGCTCCGAGCACCGTGAGCACTGAGCACCCAGCGCCCCGAGCACGGAGCACCCTGAGCACTGAGCACCCAGCACCCTGAGCAATGAGCACCCTGATTACTGAGCACCCAGCACCTTGAGCACTGAGCAACGAGCACCCCGAGCACTGAGCACCCAGCACCCAGAGTACTGAGCACCCAGCACCCTGAGTACTAAGCACCGAGCACCCTGAGTACTGAGCACCCAGCACCCTGAGCACTGAACACACAGCACCCTGAGTACTGAGCACCTCGAGCACTGAGCACCCAGCACCCTGAGTACTGAGCACCGAGCACCCCGAGCACTGAGCACCCAGCACCGCGAGCACTGAGCTCCCAGCACCCGAGCACTGAGCCCCCAGCACCCTGAGTAATGAGCACAGAGCACCCTGAGTACTGAGCACCCAGCACCCTGAGCACTGAGTACCCTGCACCCTGAGCACTGAGCACCCAGCACACTGAGCACTGAGCACACAGCACCCTGAGCACTGAGCACCCTGAGTACTGAGCACCCAGCACACTGAGCACTGAGCACACAGCACCCTGAGCACTGAGCACCCAGCACCCTGAGTACTGAGCACTGAGCACCCAGCACAAGGAGCACTGAGCACCCAGCACCCTGAGTACTGAGCACTGAGCACCCAGCACCCCGATCACTGAGCACCCAGCACCCTGAGCACTGAGCACCCAGCACCCGAGTACTGAGCACCCAGCACCCTGAGTACTGAGCACCCATCACCCTGAGTACTGAGCGCCCAGCACCCCGAGTACTGAGCACCCAGCACCCTGAGTACTGAGCACCCAGCACCCTGCGCACTGAGCACCCAGCACCCCGAGCACTGAGCACCCAGCACCCTGAGTACTGAGCACCCAGCACCCTGAGTACTGAACACTCAGCACCCAGCACCCTGAGCACTAAGCACCGATCACCCTGAGTACTGAGCACCCAGTACCCTGAGCACTGAACACTCAGCACCCTGAGTACTGAGCACCCCGAGCACTGAGCACCCAGCACCCTGATCACTGAGCACCCAGCACCCTGAGTACTGAGCACCCAGCACCCTGAGTACTGAACACCCAGCACCCTGAGCACTGAGCACTGAGCACCCTGAGCACTGAGTACTGAGAATTGAGCACCCTGAGCACTGAGCACCCAGCACCCTGAGTACTGAGCACTGAGCACCCAGCACCCCGAGCACTGAGCACCCAGCACCCAGAGTACTGAGCACCCAGCACCCTGAGTACTAAGCACCGAGCACCCTGAGTACTGAGCACCCAGCACCCTGAGCACTGAACACACAGCACCCTGAGTACTGAGCACCTCGAGCACTGAGCACCCAGCACCCTGAGTACTGAGCACCGAGCACCCCGAGCACTGAGCACCCAGCACCGCGAGCACTGAGCACCCAGCACCCGAGCACTGAGCACCCAGCACCCTGAGTAATGAGCACAGAGCACCCTGAGTACTGAGCACCCAGCACCCTGAGCACTGAGTACCCTGCACCCTGAGCACTGAGCACCCAGCACCCTGAGCACTGAGCACACTGCGCCCTGAGCACTGAGCACCCAGCACCCTGAGTACTGAGCACTGAGCACCCAGCACAAGGAGCACTGAGCACCCAGCACCCTGAGTAGTGAGCACTGAGCACCCAGCACCCCGATCACTGAGCACCCAGCACCCTGAGCACTGAGCACCCAGCACCCGAGTACTGAGCACCCAGCACCCTGAGTACTGAGCACCCAGCACCCTGAGTACTGAGCGCCCAGCACCCCGAGTACTGAGCACCCAGCACCCTGAGTACTGAGCACCCAGCACCCTGCGCACTGAGCACCCAGCACCCCGAGCACTGAGCACCCAGCACCCTGAATACTGAGCACCAAGCACCCTGAGCACTGAGCACCCAGCACACTGAGCACTGAGCACCCAGCACACAGTGTAGTGAGCACCCAACGTCCTGAGCACCGAGCACCCCGAGCACTGAGCAACCAGCACTCTGAGTACTGAGCACCGATCACCCCGAGAACTGAGCACCCATCACCCTGAGTACTGAGCTCCGAGCACCCCGAGCACTGAGCACCCAGCACCCGGAGTACTGAGCACCCAGCACCCTGAGTACAAAGCACCGATCACCCTGAGTACTGAGCACCCAGTACCCCGAGCACTGAACACTCAGCACCCTGAGTACTGAGCACCCCGAGCACTGAGCACCCAGCACCCTGAGCACTGAGCACCCAGCACCCTGAGTACTGAGCACCCAGCACACTGAGTACTGAACACCCAGCACCCTGAGCACTGAGCACTGAGCACCCTGAGCACTGAGTACTGAGCACTGAGCACCCTGAGCACTGAGCACCCAGCACCCCGAGTACTGAGCACCCAGCACCCCGAGCACTGAGCACCCAGCATCCCGAGCACTGAGCACCCGGCACCCCGAGCACTGAGCACTGAGCACCCTGAGCACTGAGCACACAGCACCCCGGGTACTGAGCACTGAGCACCCTGAGCACTGAGCACCCAGCACCCCGAGTACTGAGCACTGAGCACCCTGAGAACTGAGCACCCAGCACCCTGAGCACTGAGCACCCAGCACCCTGAGCACTGAGCACCCAGCACCCTGAGTACTGAGCACTGAGCACCCAGCACCCCGAGCACTGAACACCCAGCACCCTGAGTACTGAGCACTGAGCACCCAGCACCCCGAGCACTGAGCACCCAGCCACCTGAGCACTGAGCACCCAGCACCCGAGTACTGAGCACCCAGGACCCTGAGTACTGAGCACCCAGCACCCTGAGTACTGAGCACCCAGCACCCCGAGCACTGAGCACCCAGCACCCTGAGTACTGAGCACCCAGCACCCTGAGCACCGAGCACCCAGCACCCTGAGCACTGAGCACCCAGCACCCTGAGTAGTGAGCACCCAACGTACTGAGCACCGAGCACCCCGAGCACTGAGCACCCAGCACCCTGAGTACTGAGCACCGAGCACCGCGAGCACTGAGCACCCAGCACCCTGAGTACTGAGCACCCAGCACCCTGAGTACTGAACACTCAGCACCCAGCACCCTGAGCACTAAGCACCCAGCACCCTGAGCACTGAGCACCCAGCACCCTGAGTAGTGAGCACCCAACGTACTGAGCACCGAGCACCCCGAGCACTGAGCACCCAGCACCCTGAGTACTGAGCACCGAGCACCGCGAGCACTGAGCACCCAGCACCCTGAGTACTGAGCACCAAGCACCCTGAGTACTAAGCACCGAGCACCCTGAGTACTGAGCACCCAGCACCCTGAGCACTGAACACACAGCACCCTGATTACTGAGCACCTCGAGCACTGAGCACCCAACACCCTGAGTACTGAGCACCGAGCACCCCGAGCACTGAGCACCCAGCACCCGGAGTACTGAGCACCAAGCACCCTGAGTACTAAGCACCGAGCACCCTGAGTACTGAGCACCCAGCACCCTGAGCACTGAACACACAGCACCCTGTGTACTGAGCACCTCGAGCACTGAGCACCCAACACCCTGAGTACTGAGCACCGAGCACCCCGAGCACTGAGCACCCAGCACCCCGAGCACTGAGCACCCAGCAACCTGAGTACTGAGCACCCAGCACCCTGAGTATTGAGCACCCAGCACCCTGAGCACTGAGTACCCAGCACCCTGAGCACTGAGCACCCAGCACCCTGAGCATTGAGCACACAGCACCCTGAGCACTGAGCACCCAGCACCCTGAGTACTGAGAACTGAGCACCCAGCGCCCTGAGCACTGAGCATCCAGCACCCTGAGTACTGAGCACTGAGCACCCAGCACCCCGAGCACTGAGCACCCAGCACCCTGAGCACTGAGCACCCAGCACCCGAGTACTGAGCACCCAGCACCGTGAGTACTGAGCACCCAGCACCCGCCCAGCACCCCGAGTACTGAGCACCCAGCACCGTCAGTACTGAGCACCCAGCACCCTGAGCACTGAGCACCCAGCACCCTGAGCACTGAGCACCCAGCACCCTGAGTACTGAGCACCCAGCACCCTGAGCACTGAGCACCCAGCACCCGGAGTACTGAGCACCCAGCACCCTGAGCACTGAGCACCCAGCACCCTGAGTTGTGCGCACCCAACGTACTGAGCACCGAGCACCCCGAGCACTGAGCACCCAGCACCCTGAGTACTGAGCACCGAGCACCCCGAGCACTGAGCACCCAGCACCCTGAGTACTGAGCTCCGAGCACCGTGAGCACTGATCACCCAGCGCCCCGAGCACGGAGCACCCTGAGCACAGAGCACCCAGCACCCTGAGCAATGAGCACCCTGAGTACTGAGCACCCAGCACCTTGAGCACTGAGCACCGAGCACCGCGACCACTGAGCACCCAGCACCCTGAGTACTAAGCACCAAGCACCCTGAGTACTGAGCACCCAGCACCCTGAGCACTGAACACACAGCACCCTGAGTACTGAGCACCTCGAGCACTGAGCACCCAGCACCCTGAGTACTGAGCACCGAGCACCCCGAGCACTGAGCACCCAGCACAGCGAGCACTGAGCACCCAGCACCCCGAGCACTGAGCACCCAGCACCCTGAGCACTGAGGACCCAGCACCCTGAGCCCTGAGAACACAGCACCCTGAGTACTGAGCACTCAGCACCCAGCACCCCGAGCACTGAGCACCCAGCACCCTGAGTACTGAGCACCGAGCACCCCGAGTACTGAGCACCCAGCACCCTGAGCACTGAGCACCCAGCACCCCGAGCACTGAGCACCCAGCACCCTGAGCACTGAGCACACAGCACCCTGAGTACTGAGCACTGAGCACCCAGCACCCCGAGCACTGAGCACCCAGCACCCTGAGCACTGAGGACCCAGCACCCTGAGCCCTGAGCACCCAACACCCTGAGTACTGAGCACTCAGCACCCAGCACCCCGAGCACTGAGCACCCAGCACCCTGAGTACTGAGCCCTGAGCACCCAGCACCCCGAGCACTGAGCACCCAGCACCCTGAGCACTGAGCACCCAGCACCCGAGTACTGAGCACCCAGCACCCTGAGTACTGAGCACCCAGCAACCTGTGTACTGAGAACCCAGCACCCCGAGTACTGAGCACCCAGCACCCTGAGTACTGAGAACCCAGCACCCCGAGTACTGAACACCCAGCATCCTGAGTACTGAGCACCCAGCCCCCTGAGCACTGAGCACCCAGCACCCCGAGAACTGAGCACCCAGCACCCTGAGTACTGAGCACCCAGCACCCTGAGCACCGAGCACCCAGCACCCTGAGCACTGAGCACCCAGCACCCTGAGTAGTGAGCACCCAAAGTACTGAGCACCGAGCACAACGAGCACTGAGCACCCAGCACCCTGAGTACTGAGCACCGAGAACCCCGAGCACTGAGCACCCAGCACCCTGAGTACTGAGCTCCGAGCACCCCGAGGACGGAGCTCCCAGCGCACCGAGCACCCTGAGCACTGAGCACCCAGCACCCTGAGTACTGAGCACCCAGCACCCTGAGCAATGAGCACCCTGAGTACTGAGCACCCAGCACCTTGAGCACTGAGCACCGAGCACCCCGAGCACTGAGCACCCAGCACCCGGAGTACTGAGCACCAAGCACCCTGAGTACTAAGCACCGAGCACCCTGAGTACTGAGCACCCAGCACCCTGAGCACTGAACACACAGCACCCTGAGTACTGAGCACCTCGAGCACTGAGCACCCAGCACCCTGAGTACTGAGCACCGAGCACCCCGAGCACTGAGCACCCAGCACCGCGAGCACTGAGCACCCAGCAACCTGAGTACTGAGCACCCAGCACCCTGAGTACTGAGCACCCAGCACCCTGAGCACTGAGTACCCAGCACCCTGAGCACTGAGCACCCAGCACCCTGAGCACTGAGCACACAGGACCCTGAGCACTGAGCACCCAGCACCCTGAGTACTGAGCACTGAGCACCCAGCACCCTGAGCACTGAGCGCCCAGCACCCTTAGTACTGTGCACTGAGCACCCAGCACCCCGAGCACTGAGCACCCAGCACCCGAGTACTGAGCACCCAGCACCCTGAGTACTGAGCACCCAGCACCCTGAGTACTGAGCGCCCAGCACCCCGAGTACTGAGCACCCAGCACCCTGAGTACTGAGCACCCAGCAGCCTGAGCACTGAGCACCCAGCACCCCGAGCACTGAGCACCCAGCACCCTGAGTACTGAGCACCCAGCACCCTGAGCACTGAGCACCCAGCACCCTGAGCACTGAGCACCCAGCACACTGAGCACTGAGCACCCAGCACCCTGAGTAGTGAGCACCCAACGTACTGAGCACCGAGCACCCCGAGCACTGAGCACCCAGCACCCTGAGTACTGAGCACCGATCACCCCAAGAACTGAGCACCCAGCACCCTGAGTACTGAGCTTTGAGCACCCCGAGCACTGAGCACCCAGCACCCGGAGTACTGAGCACCCAGCCCCCTGAGCACTGAGCACCCAGCACCCTGAGTTGTGAGCACCCAACGTACTGAGCACCGAGCACCCCGAGCACTGAGCACCCAGCACCCTGAGTACTGAGCACCGAGCACCCTGAGCCCTGAGCACCCAGCACCCTGAGTACTGAGCTCCGAGCACCGTGAGCACTGAGCACCCAGCGCCCCGAGCACGGAGCACCCTGAGCACTGAGCACCCAGCACCCTGAGCAATGAGCACCCTGAGTACTGAGCACCCAGCACCTTGAGCACTGAGCAACGAGCACCCCGAGCACTGAGCACCCAGCACCCAGAGTACTGAGCACCCAGCACCCTGAGTACTAAGCACCGAGCACCCTGAGTACTGAGCACCCAGCACCCTGAGCACTGAACACACAGCACCCTGAGTACTGAGCACCTCGAGCACTGAGCACCCAGCACCCTGAGTACTGAGCACCGAGCACCCCGAGCACTGAGCACCCAGCACCGCGAGCACTGAGCACCCAGCACCCGAGCACTGAGCACCCAGCACCCTGAGTAATGAGCACAGAGCACCCTGAGTACTGAGCACCCAGCACCCTGAGCACTGAGTACCCTGCACCCTGAGGACTGAGCACCCAGCACACTGAGCACTGAGCACACAGCACCCTGAGCACTGAGCACCCTGAGTACTGAGCACCCACCACACTGAGCACTGAGCACACAGCACCCTGAGCACTGAGCACCCAGCACCCTGAGTACTGAGCACTGAGCACCCAGCACAAGGAGCACTGAGCACCCAGCACCCTGAGTACTGAGCACTGAGCACCCAGCACCCCGATCACTGAGCACCCAGCACCCTGAGCACTGAGCACCCAGCACCCGAGTACTGAGCACCCAGCACCCTGAGTACTGAGCACCCATCACCCTGAGTACTGAGCGCCCAGCACCCCGAGTACTGAGCACCCAGCACCCTGAGTACTGAGCACCCAGCACCCTGCGCACTGAGCACCCAGCACCCCGAGCACTGAGCACCCAGCACCCTGAGTACTGAGCACCCAGCACCCTGAGTACTGAACACTCAGCACCCAGCACCCTGAGCACTAAGCACCGATCACCCTGAGTACTGAGCACCCAGTACCCTGAGCACTGAACACTCAGCACCCTGAGTACTGAGCACCCCGAGCACTGAGCACCCAGCACCCTGATCACTGAGCACCCAGCACCCTGAGTACTGAGCACCCAGCACCCTGAGTACTGAACACCCAGCACCCTGAGCACTGAGCACTGAGCACCCTGAGCACTGAGTACTGAGAATTGAGCACCCTGAGCACTGAGCACCCAGCACCCTGAGTACTGAGCACTGAGCACCCAGCACCCCGAGCACTGAGCACCCAGCACCCAGAGTACTGAGCACCCAGCACCCTGAGTACTAAGCACCGAGCACCCTGAGTACTGAGCACCCAGCACCCTGAGCACTGAACACACAGCACCCTGAGTACTGAGCACCTCGAGCACTGAGCACCCAGCACCCTGAGTACTGAGCACCGAGCACCCCGAGCACTGAGCACCCAGCACCGCGAGCACTGAGCACCCAGCACCCGAGCACTGAGCACCCAGCACCCTGAGTAATGAGCACAGAGCACCCTGAGTACTGAGCACCCAGCACCCTGAGCACTGAGTACCCTGCACCCTGAGCACTGAGCACCCAGCACCCTGAGCACTGAGCACACTGCGCCCTGAGCACTGAGCACCCAGCACCCTGAGTACTGAGCACTGAGCACCCAGCACAAGGAGCACTGAGCACCCAGCACCCTGAGTAGTGAGCACTGAGCACCCAGCACCCCGATCACTGAGCACCCAGCACCCTGAGCACTGAGCACCCAGCACCCGAGTACTGAGCACCCAGCACCCTGAGTACTGAGCACCCAGCACCCTGAGTACTGAGCGCCCAGCACCCTGAGTACTGAGCACCCAGCACCCTGAGTACTGAGCACCCAGCACCCTGCGCACTGAGCACCCAGCACCCCGAGCACTGAGCACCCAGCACCCTGAATACTGAGCACCAAGCACCCTGAGCACTGAGCACCCAGCACACTGAGCACTGAGCACCCAGCACACAGAGTAGTGAGCACCCAACGTCCTGAGCACCGAGCACCCCGAGCACTGAGCAACCAGCACTCTGAGTACTGAGCACCGATCACCCCGAGAACTGAGCACCCATCACCCTGAGTACTGAGCTCCGAGCACCCCGAGCACTGAGCACCCAGCACCCGGAGTACTGAGCACCCAGCACCCTGAGTACAAAGCACCGATCACCCTGAGTACTGAGCACCCAGTACCCCGAGCACTGAACACTCAGCACCCTGAGTACTCAGCACCCCGAGCACTGAGCACCCAGCACCCTGAGCACTGAGCACCCAGCACCCTGAGTACTGAGCACCCAGCACACTGAGTACTGAACACCCAGCACCCTGAGCACTGAGCACTGAGCACCCTGAGCACTGAGTACTGAGCACTGAGCACCCTGAGCACTGAGCACCCAGCACCCCGAGTACTGAGCACCCAGCACCCCGAGCACTGAGCACCCAGCGTCCCGAGCACTGAGCACCCGGCACCCCGAGCACTGAGCACTGAGCACCCTGAGCACTGAGCACACAGCACCCCGGGTACTGAGCACTGAGCACCCTGAGCACTGAGCACCCAGCACCCCGAGTACTGAGCACTGAGCACCCTGAGAAGTGAGCACCCAGCACCCTGAGCACTGAGCACCCAGCACCCTGAGCACTGAGCACCCAGCACCCTGAGTACTGAGCACTGAGCACCCAGCACCCCGAGCACTGAACACCCAGCACCCTGAGTACTGAGCACTGAGCACCCAGCACCCCGAGCACTGAGCACCCAGCAACCTGAGCACTGAGCACCCAGCACCCGAGTACTGAGCACCCAGGACCCTGAGTACTGAGCACCCAGCACCCTGAGTACTGAGCACCCAGCACCCCGAGCACTGAGCACCCAGCACCCTGAGTACTGAGCACCCAGCACCCTGAGCACCGAGCACCCAGCACCCTGAGCACTGAGCACCCAGCACCCTGAGTAGTGAGCACCCAACGTACTGAGCACCGAGCACCCCGAGCACTGAGCACCCAGCACCCTGAGTAATGAGCACCGAGCACCGCGAGCACTGTGCACCCAGCACCCTGATTACTGAGCTCCGAGCACCCTGAGCACTGAGCAACCAGTGCCCCGAGCACCGAGCACCCTGAGCACTGAGCACCCAGCACCCTGAGCAATGAGCACCCTGAGTACTGAGCACCCAGCACCTTGAGCACTGAGCACCGAGAACCACGAGCACTGAGCACCCAGCACCCGGAGTACTGAGCACCCAGCGACCCGAGCACTGAATACACAGCACCCTGAGTACTGAGCACCTCGAGCACTGAGCACCCAGCACCCTGAGGACTGAGCACCGAGCACCCCGAGCACTGAGCACCCAGCACCGCGAGCACTGAGCACATAGCACCCCGAGCACTGAGCACCCAGCACCCCGAGCACTGAGCACCCAGCACCGCGAGCACTGAGCACCCAGCACCCTGAGTAGTGAGCACCCAACGTACTGAGCACCGAGCACCCCGAGCACTGAGCACCCAGCACCCTGAGTACTGAGCACCGATCACCCCAAGAACTGAGCACCCAGCACCCTGAGTACTGAGCTTTGAGCACCCCGAGCACTGAGCACCCAGCACCCGGAGTACTGAGCACCCAGCCCCCTGAGCACTGAGCACCCAGCACCCTGAGTTGTGAGCACCCAACGTACTGAGCACCGAGCACCCCGAGCACTGAGCACCCAGCACCCTGAGTACTGAGCACCGAGCACCCTGAGCCCTGAGCACCCAGCACCCTGAGTACTGAGCTCCGAGCACCGTGAGCACTGAGCACCCAGCGCCCCGAGCACGGAGCACCCTGAGCACTGAGCACCCAGCACCCTGAGCAATGAGCACCCTGAGTACTGAGCACCCAGCACCTTGAGCACTGAGCAACGAGCACCCCGAGCACTGAGCACCCAGCACCCAGAGTACTGAGCACCCAGCACCCTGAGTACTAAGCACCGAGCACCCTGAGTACTGAGCACCCAGCACCCTGAGCACTGAACACACAGCACCCTGAGTACTGAGCACCTCGAGCACTGAGCACCCAGCACCCTGAGTACTGAGCACCGAGCACCCCGAGCACTGAGCACCCAGCACCGCGAGCACTGAGCACCCAGCACCCGAGCACTGAGCACCCAGCACCCTGAGTAATGAGCACAGAGCACCCTGAGTACTGAGCACCCAGCACCCTGAGCACTGAGTACCCTGCACCCTGAGGACTGAGCACCCAGCACACTGAGCACTAAGCACACAGCACCCTGAGCACTGAGCACCCTGAGTACTGAGCACCCACCACACTGAGCACTGAGCACACAGCACCCTGAGCACTGAGCACCCAGCACCCTGAGTACTGAGCACTGAGCACCCAGCACAAGGAGCACTGAGCACCCAGCACCCTGAGTACTGAGCACTGAGCACCCAGCACCCCGATCACTGAGCACCCAGCACCCTGAGCACTGAGCACCCAGCACCCGAGTACTGAGCACCCAGCACCCTGAGTACTGAGCACCCATCACCCTGAGTACTGAGCGCCCAGCACCCCGAGTACTGAGCACCCAGCACCCTGAGTACTGAGCACCCAGCACCCTGCGCACTGAGCACCCAGCACCCCGAGCACTGAGCACCCAGCACCCTGAGTACTGAGCACCCAGCACCCTGAGTACTGAACACTCAGCACCCAGCACCCTGAGCACTAAGCACCGATCACCCTGAGTACTGAGCACCCAGTACCCTGAGCACTGAACACTCAGCACCCTGAGTACTGAGCACCCCGAGCACTGAGCACCCAGCACCCTGATCACTGAGCACCCAGCACCCTGAGTACTGAGCACCCAGCACCCTGAGTACTGAACACCCAGCACCCTGAGCACTGAGCACTGAGCACCCTGAGCACTGAGTACTGAGAATTGAGCACCCTGAGCACTGAGCACCCAGCACCCTGAGTACTGAGCACTGAGCACCCAGCACCCCGAGCACTGAGCACCCAGCACCCAGAGTACTGAGCACCCAGCACCCTGAGTACTAAGCACCGAGCACCCTGAGTACTGAGCACCCAGCACCCTGAGCACTGAACACACAGCACCCTGAGTACTGAGCACCTCGAGCACTGAGCACCCAGCACCCTGAGTACTGAGCACCGAGCACCCCGAGCACTGAGCACCCAGCACCGCGAGCACTGAGCACCCAGCACCCGAGCACTGAGCACCCAGCACCCTGAGTAATGAGCACAGAGCACCCTGAGTACTGAGCACCCAGCACCCTGAGCACTGAGTACCCTGCACCCTGAGCACTGAGCACCCAGCACCCTGAGCACTGAGCACACTGCGCCCTGAGCACTGAGCACCCAGCACCCTGAGTACTGAGCACTGAGCACCCAGCACAAGGAGCACTGAGCACCCAGCACCCTGAGTAGTGAGCACTGAGCACCCAGCACCCCGATCACTGAGCACCCAGCACCCTGAGCACTGAGCACCCAGCACCCGAGTACTGAGCACCCAGCACCCTGAGTACTGAGCACCCAGCACCCTGAGTACTGAGCGCCCAGCACCCTGAGTACTGAGCACCCAGCACCCTGAGTACTGAGCACCCAGCACCCTGCGCACTGAGCACCCAGCACCCCGAGCACTGAGCACCCAGCACCCTGAATACTGAGCACCAAGCACCCTGAGCACTGAGCACCCAGCACACTGAGCACTGAGCACCCAGCACACAGAGTAGTGAGCACCCAACGTCCTGAGCACCGAGCACCCCGAGCACTGAGCAACCAGCACTCTGAGTACTGAGCACCGATCACCCCGAGAACTGAGCACCCATCACCCTGAGTACTGAGCTCCGAGCACCCCGAGCACTGAGCACCCAGCACCCGGAGTACTGAGCAGCCAGCACCCTGAGTACAAAGCACCGATCACCCTGAGTACTGAGCACCCAGTACCCCGAGCACTGAACACTCAGCACCCTGAGTACTGAGCACCCCGAGCACTGAGCACCCAGCACCCTGAGCACTGAGCACCCAGCACCCTGAGTACTGAGCACCCAGCACACTGAGTACTGAACACCCAGCACCCTGAGCACTGAGCACTGAGCACCCTGAGCACTGAGTACTGAGCACTGAGCACCCTGAGCACTGAGCACCCAGCACCCCGAGTACTGAGCACCCAGCACCCCGAGCACTGAGCACCCAGCGTCCCGAGCACTGAGCACCCGGCACCCCGAGCACTGAGCACTGAGCACCCTGAGCACTGAGCACACAGCACCCCGGGTACTGAGCACTGAGCACCCTGAGCACTGAGCACCCAGCACCCCGAGTACTGAGCACTGAGCACCCTGAGAAGTGAGCACCCAGCACCCTGAGCACTGAGCACCCAGCACCCTGAGCACTGAGCACCCAGCACCCTGAGTACTGAGCACTGAGCACCCAGCACCCCGAGCACTGAACACCCAGCACCCTGAGTACTGAGCACTGAGCACCCAGCACCCCGAGCACTGAGCACCCAGCAACCTGAGCACTGAGCACCCAGCACCCGAGTACTGAGCACCCAGGACCCTGAGTACTGAGCACCCAGCACCCTGAGTACTGAGCACCCAGCACCCCGAGCACTGAGCACCCAGCACCCTGAGTACTGAGCACCCAGCACCCTGAGCACCGAGCACCCAGCACCCTGAGCACTGAGCACCCAGCACCCTGAGTAGTGAGCACCCAACGTACTGAGCACCGAGCACCCCGAGCACTGAGCACCCAGCACCCTGAGTAATGAGCACCGAGCACCGCGAGCACTGTGCACCCAGCACCCTGATTACTGAGCTCCGAGCACCCTGAGCAATGAGCAACCAGTGCCCCGAGCACCGAGCACCCTGAGCACTGAGCACCCAGCACCCTGAGCAATGAGCACCCTGAGTACTGAGCACCCAGCACCTTGAGCACTGAGCACCGAGAACCACGAGCACTGAGCACCCAGCACCCGGAGTACTGAGCACCCAGCGACCCGAGCACTGAATACACAGCACCCTGAGTACTGAGCACCTCGAGCACTGAGCACCCAGCACCCTGAGGACTGAGCACCGAGCACCCCGAGAACTGAGCACCCAGCACCGCGAGCACTGAGCACATAGCACCCCGAGCACTGAGCACCCAGCACCCCGAGCACTGAGCACCCAGCACCGCGAGCACTGAGCACATAGCACCCCGAGCACTGAGCACCCAGCAACCTGAGTACTGAGTACCCAGCAGCCTCAGCACTGAGCACCCAGCACCCTGAGCACTGAGCACACAGCACCCTGAGCACTGAGCACCCAGCACCCTGAGTACTGAGCAGTGAGCACCCAGCACCCCGAGCACTGAGCACCCAGCACTATGAGTACTGAGCACCGAGCACCCCGAGCACTGAGCACCCAGCACCCTGAGTACTGAGCTCCGAGCACCCCGAGCACTGAGCACCCAGCACCCCGAGCACCGAGCACCCTGAGCACTGAGCACCCAGAACCCTGAGTACTGAGCACCCAGGACCCTGAGCAATGAGCACCCTGAGTACTGAGCACCCAGCACCTTGAGCACTGAGCACCGAGCACCCCGAGCACTGAGCACCCAGCACCCCGATCACTGAGCACCCAGCACCCCGAGCACTGAGCACCCAGCACCCTGAGTACTGAGCACCCAGCACCCTGAGTACTGAGCACCCAGCACCCTGAGCACTGAGCACCCAGCACCCCGAGCACTGAGCACCCAGCACCCTGAGTACTGAGCACCCAGCACCCTGAGCACTGAGCACCCAGCACCCTGAGCACTGAGCACCCAGCACACTGAGCACTGAGCACCCAGCAACCTGAGTAGTGAGCACCCAACGTACTGAGCACCGAGCACCCCGAGCACTGAGCACCCAGCACCCTGAGTACTGAGCACCGATCACCCCGCGAACTGAGCACCCAGCACCCTGAGTACTGATCTCCGAGCACACCGAGCACTGAGCACCCAGCACCCGGAGTACTGAGCACCCAGCACCCTGAGTACTAAGCACCGAGCACCCTGAGTACTGAGCACCCTGTACCCTGAGCACTGAACACACAGCACCCTGAGTACTGAGCACCCCGAGCACTGATCACCCAGCACCCTGAGCACTGAGCACCCAGCACCCTGAGTACTGAGCACCCAGCACCCTGAGTACTGAACAACCAGCACCCTGAGCACTGAGCACTGAGCACCCTGAGCACTGAGTACTGAGCACTGAGCACCCTGAGCACTGAGCACCCCGCACCCCGAGTACTGAGCACCCAGCACATCGAGAACTGAGCACCCAGCGCCCCGAGCACTGAGCACCCAGCACCTGGAGCACTGAGCACTGAGCACCCTGAGCACTGAGCACACAGCACCCAGAGTACTGAGCACTGAGCACCCTGAGCACTGAGCACCCAGCACCCCGAGTACTGAGCACTGAGCACCCTGAGTACTGAGCACCCAGCACCCTGAGCACTGAGTACCCAGCACCCTGAGCACTGAGCACCCAGCACCCTGAGCACTGAGCACCCAGCACCCTGAGCACTGAGCACCCAGCACCCTGAGTACTGAGCACTGAGCACCCAGCACCCCGAGCACTGAACACCCAGCACCCCGAGTACTGAGCACTGAGCACCCTGAGTACTGAGCACCCAGCACCCTGAGCACGGAGTACCCAGCACCCTGAGCACTGAGCACCCAGCACCCTGAGTTCTGAGCACCCAGCACCCTGAGCACCGAGCACCCAGCACCCTGAGCACTGAGCACCCAGCACCCTGAGTAGTGAGCACCCAACGTACTGAGCACCGAGCACCCCGTGCACTGAGCACCCAGCACCCTAAGTACTGAGCACCGAGCACCCCGAGCACTGAGCACCCAGCACCCTGAGTACTGAGCTCTGAGCACCCTGAGCACTGAGCACCCAGTGCCCCGAGCACCGAGCACCCTGAGCACTGAGCACCCTGAATACTGAGCACCCAGCACATTGAGCATTGAGTACCCAGCACCCTGAGCACTGAGCACCCAGCACCCTGAGCACTGAGCACCCAGCACCCTGAGCACTGAGCACCCAGCACCCTGAGTACTGAGCTCCGAGCACCCCGAGCACTGAGCACCCAGCACCCCGAGCACCGAGCACCCTGAGCACTGAGCACCCAGCACCCTGAGTACTGAGCACCCAGGACCCTGAGCAATGAGCACCCTGAGTACTGAGCACCCAGCACCTTGAGCACTGAGCACCGAGCACCCCGAGCACTGAGCACCCAGCACCCCGATCACTGAGCACCCAGCACCCCGAGCACTGAGCACCCAGCACCCTGAGTACTGAGCACCCAGAACCCTGAGTACTGAGCACCCAGCACCCTGAGCACTGAGCACCCTCACCCCGAGCACTGAGCACCCAGCACCCTGAGTACTGAGCACCCAGCACCCTGAGCACTGAGCACCCAGCACCCTGAGCACTGAGCACCCAGCACACTGAGCACTGAGCACCCAGCAACCTGAGTAGTGAGCACCCAACGTACTGAGCACCGAGCACCCCGAGCACTGAGCACCCAGCACCCTGAGTACTGAGCACCGATCACCCCGAGAACTGAGCACCCAGCACCCTGAGTACTGATCTACGAGCACCCCAAGCACTGAGCACCCAGCACCCGGAGTACTGAGCACCCAGCACCCTGAGTACAAAGCACCGAGCACCCTGAGTACTGAGCACCCAGTACCCTGAGCACTGAACACACAGCACCCTGAGTACTGAGCACCCCGAGCACTGAGCACCCAGCACCCTGAGCACTGAGCACCCAGCACCCTGAGTACTGAGCACCCAGCACCCTGAGTACTGAGCACCCAGCACCCTGAGTACTGAACAACCAGCACCCTGAGCACTGAGCACTGAGCACCCTGAGCACTGAGTACTGAGCACTGAGCACCCTGAGCACTGAGCACCCCGCACCCCGAGTACTGAGCACCCAGCACCCCGAGAACTGAGCACCCAGCGCCCCGAGCACTGAGCACCCAGCACCCCGAGCACTGAGCACTGAGCACCCTGAGCACTGAGCACACAGCACCCCGAGTACTGAGCACTGAGCACCCTGAGCACTGAGCACCCAGCACCCCGAGTACTGAGCACTGAGCACCCTGAGTACTGAGCACCCAGCACCCTGAGCACTGAGTACCCAGCACCCTGAGCACTGAGCACCCAGCACCCTGAGCACTGAGCACCCAGCACCCTGAGCACTGAGCACCCAGCACCCTGAGTACTGAGCACTGAGCACCCAGCACCCCGAGCACTGAACACCCAGCACCCCGAGTACTGAGCACTGAGCACCCTGAGTACTGAGCACCCAGCACCCTGAGCACTGAGTACCCAGCACCCTGAGCACTGAGCACCCAGCACCCTGAGTTCTGAGCACCAAGCACCCTGAGCACCGAGCACCCAGCACCCTGAGCACTGAGCACCCAGCACCCTGAGTAGTGAGCACCCAACGTACTGAGCACCGAGCACCCCGTGCACTGAGCACCCAGCACCCTAAGTACTGAGCACCGAGCACCCCGAGCACTGAGCACCCAGCACCCTGAGTACTGAGTACTGAGCTCTGAGCACCCTGAGCACTGAGTACCCAGTGCCCCGAGCACCGAGCACCCTGAGCACTGAGCACCCAGCACCCTGAGCAATGAGCACCCTGAATACTGAGCACCCAGCACCTTGAGCATTGAGTACCCAGCACCCTGAGCACTGAGCACCCAGCACCCTGAGCACTGAGCACCCAGCACCCTGAGCACTGAGCACCCAGCACCCTGAGTACTGAGCACTGAGCACCCAGCACCCCGAGCACTGAACACCCAGCACCCCGAGTACTGAGCACTGAGCACCCTGAGTACTGAGCACCCAGCACCCTGAGCACTGAGTACCCAGCACCCTGAGCACTGAGCACCCAGCACCCTGAGTACTGAGCACCCAGCACCCTGAGCACCGAGCACCCAGCACCCTGAGCACTGAGCACCCAGCACCCTGAGTAGTGAGCACCCAACGTACTGAGCACCGAGCACCCCGAGCACTGAGCACCCAGCACCCTGAGTACTGAGCACCGAGCACCCCGAGCACTGAGCACCCAGCACCCTGAGTACTGAGCTCTGAGCACCCTGAGCACTGAGCACCCAGTGCCCCGAGCACCGAGCACGCTGAGCACTGAGCACCCAGCACCCTGAGCAATGAGCACCCTGAGTACTGAGCACCCAGCACCTTGAGCACTGAGCACCGAGAACCCCGAGCACTGAGCACCCAGCACCCGGAGTACTGAGCACCCAGCACCCTGAGTACTAAGCACCGAGCACCCTGAGTACTGAGCACCCAGCACCCTGAGCACTGAACACACAGCACCCTGAGTATTGAGCACCTCGAGCACTGAGCACCCAGCACCCTGAGTACTGAGCACCGAGCTCCCCGAGCACTGAGCACCCAGCACCGCGAGCACTGAGCACCCAGCACCCGAGCACTGAGCACCCAGCACCCTGAGTAATGAGCACCCAGCACCCTGAGTACTGAGCACCCAGCATCCTGAGCACTGAGTACCCAGCACCCTGAGCACTGAGCACCCAGCACCCTGAGCACTGAGCACACAGCACCCTGAGCACTGAACACCCAGCACCCTGAGTACTGAGCACTGAGCACCCAGCACAACGAGCAATGAGCACCCAGCACCCTGAGTACTGAGCACTGAGCACCCAGCACCCCGAGCACTGAGCACCCAGCACCCTGAGCACTGAGCACCCAGCACCCGAGTACTGAGCACCCAGCACCCTGAGTACTGAGCACCCAGCACCCTGAGTACTGAGCGCCCAGCACCCCGAGAACTGAGCACCCAGCACCCTGAGTACTGAGCACCCAGCACCCTGAGCACTGAGCACCCAGCGCCCCGAGCACTGAGCACCCAGCACCCTGAGCACTGAGCACTGAGCACCCTGAGCACTGAGCACACAGCACCCCGAGTACTGAGCACTGAGCACCCTGAGCACTGAGCACCCAGCACACCGAGTACTGAGCACTGAGCACCCTGAGTTCTGAGCACCCAGCACCCTGAGCACTGAGTACCCAGCACCCTGAGCACTGAGCACCTAGCACCCTGAGCACTGAGCACCCAGCACCCTGAGCACTGAGCACCCAGCACCCTGAGTACTGAGCACTGAGCACCCAGCACCCTGAGCACTGAGCACCCAGCACACTGAGCACTGAGCACCCAGCAACCTGAGTAGTGAGCACCCAACGTACTGAGCACCGAGCACCCCGAGCACTGAGCACCCAGCACCCTGAGTACTGAGCACCGATCACCCCGAGAACTGAGCACCCAGCACCCTGAGTACTGATCTCCGAGCACCCCGAGCACTGAGCACCCAGCACCCGGAGTACTGAGCACCCAGCACCCTGAGTACTAAGCACCGAGCACCCTGAGTACTGAGCAGCCAGTACCCTGAGCACTGAACTCACAGCACCCTGAGTACTGAGCACCCCGAGCACTGATCACCCAGCACCCTGAGCACTGAGCACCCAGCACCCTGAGTACTGAGCACCCAGCACCCTGAGTACTGAACAACCAGCACCCTGAGCACTGAGCACTGAGCACCCTGAGCACTGAGTACTGAGCACTGAGCACCCTGAGCACTGAGCACCCCGCACCCCGAGTACTGAGCACCCAGCACCCCGAGAACTGAGCACCCAGCGCCCCGAACACTGAGCACCCAGCACCCCGAGCACTGAGCACTGAGCACCCTGAGCACTGAGCACACAGCACCCCGAGTACTGAGCACTGAGCACCCTGAGCACTGAGCACCCAGCACCCCGAGTACTGAGCACTGAGCACCCTGAGTACTGAGCAGCCAGCACCCTGAGCACTGAGTACCCAGCACCCTGAGCACTTAGCACCCAGCACCCTGAGCACTGAGCACCCAGCACCCTGAGCACTGAGCACCCAGCACCCTGAGTACTGAGCACTGAGCACCCAGCACCCCGAGCACTGAACACCCAGCACCCCGAGTACTGAGCACTGAGCACCCTGAGTACTGAGCACCCAGCACCCTGAGCACTGAGTACCCAGCACCCTGAGCACTGAGCACCCAGCACCCTGAGTTCTGAGCACCCAGCACCCTGAGCACCGAGCACCCAGCACCCTGAGCACTGAGCACCCAGCACCCTGAGTAGTGAGCACCCAACGTACTGAGCACCGAGCACCCCGTGCACTGAGCACCCAGCACCCTAAGTACTGAGCACCGAGCACCCCGAGCACTGAGCACCCAGCACCCTGAGTACTGAGCTCTGAGCACCCTGAGCACTGAGCACCCAGTGCCCCGAGCACCGAGCACCCTGAGCACTGAGCACCCAGCACCCTGAGCAATGAGTACCCTGAATACTGAGCACCCAGCACCTTGAGCATTGAGTACCCAGCACCCTGAGCACTGAGCACCCAGCACCCTGAGCACTGAGCACCCAGCACCCTGAGCACTGAGCACCCAGCACCCTGAGTACTGAGCTCCGAGCACCCCGAGCACTGAGCACCCAGCACCCCGAGCACCGAGCACCCTGAGCACTGAGCACCCAGCACCCTGAGTACTGAGCACCCAGGACCCTGAGCAATGAGCACCCTGAGTACTGAGCACCCAGCACCTTGAGCACTGAGCACCGAGCACCCCGAGCACTGAGCACCCAGCACCCCGATCACTGAGCACCCAGCACCCCGAGCACTGAGCAACCAGCACCCTGAGTACTGAGCACCCAGAACCCTGAGTACTGAGCACCCAGCACCCTGAGCACTGAGCACCCAGCACCCCGAGCACTGAGCACCCAGCACCCTGAGTACTGAGCACCCAGCACCCTGAGCACTGAGCACCCAGCACCCTGAGCACTGAGCACCCAGCACACTGAGCACTGAGCACCCAGCAACCTGAGTAGTGAGCACCCAACGTACTGAGCACCGAGCACCCCGAGCACTGAGCACCCAGCACCCTGAGTACTGAGCAACGATCACCCCGAGAACTGAGCACGCAGCACCCTGAGTACTGATCTACGAGCACCCCGAGCACTGAGCACCCAGCACCCGGAGTACTGAGCACCCAGCACCCTGAGTACTAAGCACCGAGCACCCTGAGTACTGAACAACCAGCACCCTGAGCACTGAGCACTGAGCACCCTGAGAACTGAGTACTGAGCACTGAGCACCCTGAGCACTGAGCACCCCGCACCCCGAGTACTGAGCACCCAGCACCCCGAGAACTGAGCACCCAGCGCCCCGAGCACTGAGCACCCAGCACCCCGAGCACTGAGCACTGAGCACCCTGAGCACTGAGCACACAGCACCCCGAGTACTGAGCACTGAGCACCCTGAGCACTGAGCACCCAGCACCCCGAGTACTGAGCACTGAGCACCCTGAGTACTGAGCACCCAGCACCCTGAGCACTGAGTACCCAGCACCCTGAGCACTGAGCACCCAGCACCCTGAGCACTGAGCACCCAGCACCCTGAGCACTGAGCACCCAGCACCCTGAGTACTGAGCACTGAGCACCCAGCACCCCGAGCACTGAACACCCAGCACCCGGAGTACTGAGCACCCAGCCCCCTGAGCCCTGAGCACCCAGCACCCTGAGTTGTGAGCACCCAACGTACTGAGCACCGAGCACCCCGAGCAGTGAGCACCCAGCACCCTGAGTACTGAGCACCGAGCACCCTGAGCCCTGAGCACCCAGCACCCTGAGTACTGAGCTCCGAGCACCGTGAGCACTGAGCACCCAGCGCCCCGAGCACGGAGCACCCTGAGCACTGAGCACCCAGCACCCTGAGCAATGAGCACCCTGAGTACTGAGCACCCAGCACCTTGAGCACTGAGCAACGAGCACCCCGAGCACTGAGCACCCAGCACCCAGAGTACTGAGCACCCAGCACCCTGAGTACTAAGCACCGAGCACCCTGAGTACTGAGCACCCAGCACCCTGAGCACTGAACACACAGCACCCTGAGTACTGAGCACCTCGAGCACTGAGCACCCAGCACCCTGAGTACTGAGCACCGAGCACCCCGAGCACTGAGCACCCAGCACCGCGAGCACTGAGCTCCCAGCACCCGAGCACTGAGCCCCCAGCACCCTGAGTAATGAGCACAGAGCACCCTGAGTACTGAGCACCCAGCACCCTGAGCACTGAGTACCCTGCACCCTGAGCACTGAGCACCCAGCACACTGAGCACTGAGCACACAGCACCCTGAGCACTGAGCACCCTGAGTACTGAGCACCCAGCACACTGAGCACTGAGCACACAGCACCCTGAGCACTGAGCACCCAGCACCCTGAGTACTGAGCACTGAGCACCCAGCACAAGGAGCACTGAGCACCCAGCACCCTGAGTACTGAGCACTGAGCACCCAGCACCCCGATCACTGAGCACCCAGCACCCTGAGCACTGAGCACCCAGCACCCGAGTACTGAGCACCCAGCACCCTGAGTACTGAGCACCCATCACCCTGAGTACTGAGCGCCCAGCACCCCGAGTACTGAGCACCCAGCACCCTGAGTACTGAGCACCCAGCACCCTGCGCACTGAGCACCCAGCACCCCGAGCACTGAGCACCCAGCACCCTGAGTACTGAGCACCCAGCACCCTGAGTACTGAACACTCAGCACCCAGCACCCTGAGCACTAAGCACCGATCACCCTGAGTACTGAGCACCCAGTACCCTGAGCACTGAACACTCAGCACCCTGAGTACTGAGCACCCCGAGCACTGAGCACCCAGCACCCTGATCACTGAGCACCCAGCACCCTGAGTACTGAGCACCCAGCACCCTGAGTACTGAACACCCAGCACCCTGAGCACTGAGCACTGAGCACCCTGAGCACTGAGTACTGAGAATTGAGCACCCTGAGCACTGAGCACCCAGCACCCTGAGTACTGAGCACTGAGCACCCAGCACCCCGAGCACTGAGCACCCAGCACCCAGAGTACTGAGCACCCAGCACCCTGAGTACTAAGCACCGAGCACCCTGAGTACTGAGCACCCAGCACCCTGAGCACTGAACACACAGCACCCTGAGTACTGAGCACCTCGAGCACTGAGCACCCAGCACCCTGAGTACTGAGCACCGAGCACCCCGAGCACTGAGCACCCAGCACCGCGAGCACTGAGCACCCAGCACCCGAGCACTGAGCACCCAGCACCCTGAGTAATGAGCACAGAGCACCCTGAGTACTGAGCACCCAGCACCCTGAGCACTGAGTACCCTGCACCCTGAGCACTGAGCACCCAGCACCCTGAGCACTGAGCACACTGCGCCCTGAGCACTGAGCACCCAGCACCCTGAGTACTGAGCACTGAGCACCCAGCACAAGGAGCACTGAGCACCCAGCACCCTGAGTAGTGAGCACTGAGCACCCAGCACCCCGATCACTGAGCACCCAGCACCCTGAGCACTGAGCACCCAGCACCCGAGTACTGAGCACCCAGCACCCTGAGTACTGAGCACCCAGCACCCTGAGTACTGAGCGCCCAGCACCCCGAGTACTGAGCACCCAGCACCCTGAGTACTGAGCACCCAGCACCCTGCGCACTGAGCACCCAGCACCCCGAGCACTGAGCACCCAGCACCCTGAATACTGAGCACCAAGCACCCTGAGCACTGAGCACCCAGCACACTGAGCACTGAGCACCCAGCACACAGTGTAGTGAGCACCCAACGTCCTGAGCACCGAGCACCCCGAGCACTGAGCAACCAGCACTCTGAGTACTGAGCACCGATCACCCCGAGAACTGAGCACCCATCACCCTGAGTACTGAGCTCCGAGCACCCCGAGCACTGAGCACCCAGCACCCGGAGTACTGAGCACCCAGCACCCTGAGTACAAAGCACCGATCACCCTGAGTACTGAGCACCCAGTACCCCGAGCACTGAACACTCAGCACCCTGAGTACTGAGCACCCCGAGCACTGAGCACCCAGCACCCTGAGCACTGAGCACCCAGCACCCTGAGTACTGAGCACCCAGCACACTGAGTACTGAACACCCAGCACCCTGAGCACTGAGCACTGAGCACCCTGAGCACTGAGTACTGAGCACTGAGCACCCTGAGCACTGAGCACCCAGCACCCCGAGTACTGAGCACCCAGCACCCCGAGCACTGAGCACCCAGCATCCCGAGCACTGAGCACCCGGCACCCCGAGCACTGAGCACTGAGCACCCTGAGCACTGAGCACACAGCACCCCGGGTACTGAGCACTGAGCACCCTGAGCACTGAGCACCCAGCACCCCGAGTACTGAGCACTGAGCACCCTGAGAACTGAGCACCCAGCACCCTGAGCACTGAGCACCCAGCACCCTGAGCACTGAGCACCCAGCACCCTGAGTACTGAGCACTGAGCACCCAGCACCCCGAGCACTGAACACCCAGCACCCTGAGTACTGAGCACTGAGCACCCAGCACCCCGAGCACTGAGCACCCAGCCACCTGAGCACTGAGCACCCAGCACCCGAGTACTGAGCACCCAGGACCCTGAGTACTGAGCACCCAGCACCCTGAGTACTGAGCACCCAGCACCCCGAGCACTGAGCACCCAGCACCCTGAGTACTGAGCACCCAGCACCCTGAGCACCGAGCACCCAGCACCCTGAGCACTGAGCACCCAGCACCCTGAGTAGTGAGCACCCAACGTACTGAGCACCGAGCACCCCGAGCACTGAGCACCCAGCACCCTGAGTACTGAGCACCGAGCACCGCGAGCACTGAGCACCCAGCACCCTGAGTACTGAGCACCCAGCACCCTGAGTACTGAACACTCAGCACCCAGCACCCTGAGCACTAAGCACCCAGCACCCTGAGCACTGAGCACCCAGCACCCTGAGTAGTGAGCACCCAACGTACTGAGCACCGAGCACCCCGAGCACTGAGCACCCAGCACCCTGAGTACTGAGCACCGAGCACCGCGAGCACTGAGCACCCAGCACCCTGAGTACTGAGCACCAAGCACCCTGAGTACTAAGCACCGAGCACCCTGAGTACTGAGCACCCAGCACCCTGAGCACTGAACACACAGCACCCTGATTACTGAGCACCTCGAGCACTGAGCACCCAACACCCTGAGTACTGAGCACCGAGCACCCCGAGCACTGAGCACCCAGCACCCGGAGTACTGAGCACCAAGCACCCTGAGTACTAAGCACCGAGCACCCTGAGTACTGAGCACCCAGCACCCTGAGCACTGAACACACAGCACCCTGTGTACTGAGCACCTCGAGCACTGAGCACCCAACACCCTGAGTACTGAGCACCGAGCACCCCGAGCACTGAGCACCCAGCACCCCGAGCACTGAGCACCCAGCAACCTGAGTACTGAGCACCCAGCACCCTGAGTATTGAGCACCCAGCACCCTGAGCACTGAGTACCCAGCACCCTGAGCACTGAGCACCCAGCACCCTGAGCATTGAGCACACAGCACCCTGAGCACTGAGCACCCAGCACCCTGAGTACTGAGAACTGAGCACCCAGCGCCCTGAGCACTGAGCATCCAGCACCCTGAGTACTGAGCACTGAGCACCCAGCACCCCGAGCACTGAGCACCCAGCACCCTGAGCACTGAGCACCCAGCACCCGAGTACTGAGCACCCAGCACCGTGAGTACTGAGCACCCAGCACCCGCCCAGCACCCCGAGTACTGAGCACCCAGCACCGTCAGTACTGAGCACCCAGCACCCTGAGCACTGAGCACCCAGCACCCTGAGCACTGAGCACCCAGCACCCTGAGTACTGAGCACCCAGCACCCTGAGCACTGAGCACCCAGCACCCGGAGTACTGAGCACCCAGCACCCTGAGCACTGAGCACCCAGCACCCTGAGTTGTGCGCACCCAACGTACTGAGCACCGAGCACCCCGAGCACTGAGCACCCAGCACCCTGAGTACTGAGCACCGAGCACCCCGAGCACTGAGCACCCAGCACCCTGAGTACTGAGCTCCGAGCACCGTGAGCACTGATCACCCAGCGCCCCGAGCACGGAGCACCCTGAGCACAGAGCACCCAGCACCCTGAGCAATGAGCACCCTGAGTACTGAGCACCCAGCACCTTGAGCACTGAGCACCGAGCACCGCGACCACTGAGCACCCAGCACCCTGAGTACTAAGCACCAAGCACCCTGAGTACTGAGCACCCAGCACCCTGAGCACTGAACACACAGCACCCTGAGTACTGAGCACCTCGAGCACTGAGCACCCAGCACCCTGAGTACTGAGCACCGAGCACCCCGAGCACTGAGCACCCAGCACAGCGAGCACTGAGCACCCAGCACCCCGAGCACTGAGCACCCAGCACCCTGAGCACTGAGGACCCAGCACCCTGAGCCCTGAGAACACAGCACCCTGAGTACTGAGCACTCAGCACCCAGCACCCCGAGCACTGAGCACCCAGCACCCTGAGTACTGAGCACCGAGCACCCCGAGTACTGAGCACCCAGCACCCTGAGCACTGAGCACCCAGCACCCCGAGCACTGAGCACCCAGCACCCTGAGCACTGAGCACACAGCACCCTGAGTACTGAGCACTGAGCACCCAGCACCCCGAGCACTGAGCACCCAGCACCCTGAGCACTGAGGACCCAGCACCCTGAGCCCTGAGCACCCAACACCCTGAGTACTGAGCACTCAGCACCCAGCACCCCGAGCACTGAGCACCCAGCACCCTGAGTACTGAGCCCTGAGCACCCAGCACCCCGAGCACTGAGCACCCAGCACCCTGAGCACTGAGCACCCAGCACCCGAGTACTGAGCACCCAGCACCCTGAGTACTGAGCACCCAGCAACCTGTGTACTGAGAACCCAGCACCCCGAGTACTGAGCACCCAGCACCCTGAGTACTGAGAACCCAGCACCCCGAGTACTGAACACCCAGCATCCTGAGTACTGAGCACCCAGCCCCCTGAGCACTGAGCACCCAGCACCCCGAGAACTGAGCACCCAGCACCCTGAGTACTGAGCACCCAGCACCCTGAGCACCGAGCACCCAGCACCCTGAGCACTGAGCACCCAGCACCCTGAGTAGTGAGCACCCAAAGTACTGAGCACCGAGCACAACGAGCACTGAGCACCCAGCACCCTGAGTACTGAGCACCGAGAACCCCGAGCACTGAGCACCCAGCACCCTGAGTACTGAGCTCCGAGCACCCCGAGGACGGAGCTCCCAGCGCACCGAGCACCCTGAGCACTGAGCACCCAGCACCCTGAGTACTGAGCACCCAGCACCCTGAGCAATGAGCACCCTGAGTACTGAGCACCCAGCACCTTGAGCACTGAGCACCGAGCACCCCGAGCACTGAGCACCCAGCACCCGGAGTACTGAGCACCAAGCACCCTGAGTACTAAGCACCGAGCACCCTGAGTACTGAGCACCCAGCACCCTGAGCACTGAACACACAGCACCCTGAGTACTGAGCACCTCGAGCACTGAGCACCCAGCACCCTGAGTACTGAGCACCGAGCACCCCGAGCACTGAGCACCCAGCACCGCGAGCACTGAGCACCCAGCAACCTGAGTACTGAGCACCCAGCACCCTGAGTACTGAGCACCCAGCACCCTGAGCACTGAGTACCCAGCACCCTGAGCACTGAGCACCCAGCACCCTGAGCACTGAGCACACAGGACCCTGAGCACTGAGCACCCAGCACCCTGAGTACTGAGCACTGAGCACCCAGCACCCTGAGCACTGAGCGCCCAGCACCCTTAGTACTGTGCACTGAGCACCCAGCACCCCGAGCACTGAGCACCCAGCACCCGAGTACTGAGCACCCAGCACCCTGAGTACTGAGCACCCAGCACCCTGAGTACTGAGCGCCCAGCACCCCGAGTACTGAGCACCCAGCACCCTGAGTACTGAGCACCCAGCAGCCTGAGCACTGAGCACCCAGCACCCCGAGCACTGAGCACCCAGCACCCTGAGTACTGAGCACCCAGCACCCTGAGCACTGAGCACCCAGCACCCTGAGCACTGAGCACCCAGCACACTGAGCACTGAGCACCCAGCACCCTGAGTAGTGAGCACCCAACGTACTGAGCACCGAGCACCCCGAGCACTGAGCACCCAGCACCCTGAGTACTGAGCACCGATCACCCCAAGAACTGAGCACCCAGCACCCTGAGTACTGAGCTTTGAGCACCCCGAGCACTGAGCACCCAGCACCCGGAGTACTGAGCACCCAGCCCCCTGAGCACTGAGCACCCAGCACCCTGAGTTGTGAGCACCCAACGTACTGAGCACCGAGCACCCCGAGCACTGAGCACCCAGCACCCTGAGTACTGAGCACCGAGCACCCTGAGCCCTGAGCACCCAGCACCCTGAGTACTGAGCTCCGAGCACCGTGAGCACTGAGCACCCAGCGCCCCGAGCACGGAGCACCCTGAGCACTGAGCACCCAGCACCCTGAGCAATGAGCACCCTGAGTACTGAGCACCCAGCACCTTGAGCACTGAGCAACGAGCACCCCGAGCACTGAGCACCCAGCACCCAGAGTACTGAGCACCCAGCACCCTGAGTACTAAGCACCGAGCACCCTGAGTACTGAGCACCCAGCACCCTGAGCACTGAACACACAGCACCCTGAGTACTGAGCACCTCGAGCACTGAGCACCCAGCACCCTGAGTACTGAGCACCGAGCACCCCGAGCACTGAGCACGGAGCACCGCGAGCACTGAGCACCCAGCACCCGAGCACTGAGCACCCAGCACCCTGAGTAATGAGCACAGAGCACCCTGAGTACTGAGCACCCAGCACCCTGAGCACTGAGTACCCTGCACCCTGAGGACTGAGCACCCAGCACACTGAGCACTGAGCACACAGCACCCTGAGCACTGAGCACCCTGAGTACTGAGCACCCACCACACTGAGCACTGAGCACACAGCACCCTGAGCACTGAGCACCCAGCACCCTGAGTACTGAGCACTGAGCACCCAGCACAAGGAGCACTGAGCACCCAGCACCCTGAGTACTGAGCACTGAGCACCCAGCACCCCGATCACTGAGCACCCAGCACCCTGAGCACTGAGCACCCAGCACCCGAGTACTGAGCACCCAGCACCCTGAGTACTGAGCACCCATCACCCTGAGTACTGAGCGCCCAGCACCCCGAGTACTGAGCACCCAGCACCCTGAGTACTGAGCACCCAGCACCCTGCGCACTGAGCACCCAGCACCCCGAGCACTGAGCACCCAGCACCCTGAGTACTGAGCACCCAGCACCCTGAGTACTGAACACTCAGCACCCAGCACCCTGAGCACTAAGCACCGATCACCCTGAGTACTGAGCACCCAGTACCCTGAGCACTGAACACTCAGCACCCTGAGTACTGAGCACCCCGAGCACTGAGCACCCAGCACCCTGATCACTGAGCACCCAGCACCCTGAGTACTGAGCACCCAGCACCCTGAGTACTGAACACCCAGCACCCTGAGCACTGAGCACTGAGCACCCTGAGCACTGAGTACTGAGAATTGAGCACCCTGAGCACTGAGCACCCAGCACCCTGAGTACTGAGCACTGAGCACCCAGCACCCCGAGCACTGAGCACCCAGCACCCAGAGTACTGAGCACCCAGCACCCTGAGTACTAAGCACCGAGCACCCTGAGTACTGAGCACCCAGCACCCTGAGCACTGAACACACAGCACCCTGAGTACTGAGCACCTCGAGCACTGAGCACCCAGCACCCTGAGTACTGAGCACCGAGCACCCCGAGCACTGAGCACCCAGCACCGCGAGCACTGAGCACCCAGCACCCGAGCACTGAGCACCCAGCACCCTGAGTAATGAGCACAGAGCACCCTGAGTACTGAGCACCCAGCACCCTGAGCACTGAGTACCCTGCACCCTGAGCACTGAGCACCCAGCACCCTGAGCACTGAGCACACTGCGCCCTGAGCACTGAGCACCCAGCACCCTGAGTACTGAGCACTGAGCACCCAGCACAAGGAGCACTGAGCACCCAGCACCCTGAGTAGTGAGCACTGAGCACCCAGCACCCCGATCACTGAGCACCCAGCACCCTGAGCACTGAGCACCCAGCACCCGAGTACTGAGCACCCAGCACCCTGAGTACTGAGCACCCAGCACCCTGAGTACTGAGCGCCCAGCACCCTGAGTACTGAGCACCCAGCACCCTGAGTACTGAGCACCCAGCACCCTGCGCACTGAGCACCCAGCACCCCGAGCACTGAGCACCCAGCACCCTGAATACTGAGCACCAAGCACCCTGAGCACTGAGCACCCAGCACACTGAGCACTGAGCACCCAGCACACAGAGTAGTGAGCACCCAACGTCCTGAGCACCGAGCACCCCGAGCACTGAGCAACCAGCACTCTGAGTACTGAGCACCGATCACCCCGAGAACTGAGCACCCATCACCCTGAGTACTGAGCTCCGAGCACCCCGAGCACTGAGCACCCAGCACCCGGAGTACTGAGCACCCAGCACCCTGAGTACAAAGCACCGATCACCCTGAGTACTGAGCACCCAGTACCCCGAGCACTGAACACTCAGCACCCTGAGTACTCAGCACCCCGAGCACTGAGCACCCAGCACCCTGAGCACTGAGCACCCAGCACCCTGAGTACTGAGCACCCAGCACACTGAGTACTGAACACCCAGCACCCTGAGCACTGAGCACTGAGCACCCTGAGCACTGAGTACTGAGCACTGAGCACCCTGAGCACTGAGCACCCAGCACCCCGAGTACTGAGCACCCAGCACCCCGAGCACTGAGCACCCAGCGTCCCGAGCACTGAGCACCCGGCACCCCGAGCACTGAGCACTGAGCACCCTGAGCACTGAGCACACAGCACCCCGGGTACTGAGCACTGAGCACCCTGAGCACTGAGCACCCAGCACCCCGAGTACTGAGCACTGAGCACCCTGAGAAGTGAGCACCCAGCACCCTGAGCACTGAGCACCCAGCACCCTGAGCACTGAGCACCCAGCACCCTGAGTACTGAGCACTGAGCACCCAGCACCCCGAGCACTGAACACCCAGCACCCTGAGTACTGAGCACTGAGCACCCAGCACCCCGAGCACTGAGCACCCAGCAACCTGAGCACTGAGCACCCAGCACCCGAGTACTGAGCACCCAGGACCCTGAGTACTGAGCACCCAGCACCCTGAGTACTGAGCACCCAGCACCCCGAGCACTGAGCACCCAGCACCCTGAGTACTGAGCACCCAGCACCCTGAGCACCGAGCACCCAGCACCCTGAGCACTGAGCACCCAGCACCCTGAGTAGTGAGCACCCAACGTACTGAGCACCGAGCACCCCGAGCACTGAGCACCCAGCACCCTGAGTAATGAGCACCGAGCACCGCGAGCACTGTGCACCCAGCACCCTGATTACTGAGCTCCGAGCACCCTGAGCACTGAGCAACCAGTGCCCCGAGCACCGAGCACCCTGAGCACTGAGCACCCAGCACCCTGAGCAATGAGCACCCTGAGTACTGAGCACCCAGCACCTTGAGCACTGAGCACCGAGAACCACGAGCACTGAGCACCCAGCACCCGGAGTACTGAGCACCCAGCGACCCGAGCACTGAATACACAGCACCCTGAGTACTGAGCACCTCGAGCACTGAGCACCCAGCACCCTGAGGACTGAGCACCGAGCACCCCGAGCACTGAGCACCCAGCACCGCGAGCACTGAGCACATAGCACCCCGAGCACTGAGCACCCAGCACCCCGAGCACTGAGCACCCAGCACCGCGAGCACTGAGCACCCAGCACCCTGAGTAGTGAGCACCCAACGTACTGAGCACCGAGCACCCCGAGCACTGAGCACCCAGCACCCTGAGTACTGAGCACCGATCACCCCAAGAACTGAGCACCCAGCACCCTGAGTACTGAGCTTTGAGCACCCCGAGCACTGAGCACCCAGCACCCGGAGTACTGAGCACCCAGCCCCCTGAGCACTGAGCACCCAGCACCCTGAGTTGTGAGCACCCAACGTACTGAGCACCGAGCACCCCGAGCACTGAGCACCCAGCACCCTGAGTACTGAGCACCGAGCACCCTGAGCCCTGAGCACCCAGCACCCTGAGTACTGAGCTCCGAGCACCGTGAGCACTGAGCACCCAGCGCCCCGAGCACGGAGCACCCTGAGCACTGAGCACCCAGCACCCTGAGCAATGAGCACCCTGAGTACTGAGCACCCAGCACCTTGAGCACTGAGCAACGAGCACCCCGAGCACTGAGCACCCAGCACCCAGAGTACTGAGCACCCAGCACCCTGAGTACTAAGCACCGAGCACCCTGAGTACTGAGCACCCAGCACCCTGAGCACTGAACACACAGCACCCTGAGTACTGAGCACCTCGAGCACTGAGCACCCAGCACCCTGAGTACTGAGCACCGAGCACCCCGAGCACTGAGCACCCAGCACCGCGAGCACTGAGCACCCAGCACCCGAGCACTGAGCACCCAGCACCCTGAGTAATGAGCACAGAGCACCCTGAGTACTGAGCACCCAGCACCCTGAGCACTGAGTACCCTGCACCCTGAGGACTGAGCACCCAGCACACTGAGCACTAAGCACACAGCACCCTGAGCACTGAGCACCCTGAGTACTGAGCACCCACCACACTGAGCACTGAGCACACAGCACCCTGAGCACTGAGCACCCAGCACCCTGAGTACTGAGCACTGAGCACCCAGCACAAGGAGCACTGAGCACCCAGCACCCTGAGTACTGAGCACTGAGCACCCAGCACCCCGATCACTGAGCACCCAGCACCCTGAGCACTGAGCACCCAGCACCCGAGTACTGAGCACCCAGCACCCTGAGTACTGAGCACCCATCACCCTGAGTACTGAGCGCCCAGCACCCCGAGTACTGAGCACCCAGCACCCTGAGTACTGAGCACCCAGCACCCTGCGCACTGAGCACCCAGCACCCCGAGCACTGAGCACCCAGCACCCTGAGTACTGAGCACCCAGCACCCTGAGTACTGAACACTCAGCACCCAGCACCCTGAGCACTAAGCACCGATCACCCTGAGTACTGAGCACCCAGTACCCTGAGCACTGAACACTCAGCACCCTGAGTACTGAGCACCCCGAGCACTGAGCACCCAGCACCCTGATCACTGAGCACCCAGCACCCTGAGTACTGAGCACCCAGCACCCTGAGTACTGAACACCCAGCACCCTGAGCACTGAGCACTGAGCACCCTGAGCACTGAGTACTGAGAATTGAGCACCCTGAGCACTGAGCACCCAGCACCCTGAGTACTGAGCACTGAGCACCCAGCACCCCGAGCACTGAGCACCCAGCACCCAGAGTACTGAGCACCCAGCACCCTGAGTACTAAGCACCGAGCACCCTGAGTACTGAGCACCCAGCACCCTGAGCACTGAACACACAGCACCCTGAGTACTGAGCACCTCGAGCACTGAGCACCCAGCACCCTGAGTACTGAGCACCGAGCACCCCGAGCACTGAGCACCCAGCACCGCGAGCACTGAGCACCCAGCACCCGAGCACTGAGCACCCAGCACCCTGAGTAATGAGCACAGAGCACCCTGAGTACTGAGCACCCAGCACCCTGAGCACTGAGTACCCTGCACCCTGAGCACTGAGCACCCAGCACCCTGAGCACTGAGCACACTGCGCCCTGAGCACTGAGCACCCAGCACCCTGAGTACTGAGCACTGAGCACCCAGCACAAGGAGCACTGAGCACCCAGCACCCTGAGTAGTGAGCACTGAGCACCCAGCACCCCGATCACTGAGCACCCAGCACCCTGAGCACTGAGCACCCAGCACCCGAGTACTGAGCACCCAGCACCCTGAGTACTGAGCACCCAGCACCCTGAGTACTGAGCGCCCAGCACCCTGAGTACTGAGCACCCAGCACCCTGAGTACTGAGCACCCAGCACCCTGCGCACTGAGCACCCAGCACCCCGAGCACTGAGCACCCAGCACCCTGAATACTGAGCACCAAGCACCCTGAGCACTGAGCACCCAGCACACTGAGCACTGAGCACCCAGCACACAGAGTAGTGAGCACCCAACGTCCTGAGCACCGAGCACCCCGAGCACTGAGCAACCAGCACTCTGAGTACTGAGCACCGATCACCCCGAGAACTGAGCACCCATCACCCTGAGTACTGAGCTCCGAGCACCCCGAGCACTGAGCACCCAGCACCCGGAGTACTGAGCACCCAGCACCCTGAGTACAAAGCACCGATCACCCTGAGTACTGAGCACCCAGTACCCCGAGCACTGAACACTCAGCACCCTGAGTACTGAGCACCCCGAGCACTGAGCACCCAGCACCCTGAGCACTGAGCACCCAGCACCCTGAGTACTGAGCACCCAGCACACTGAGTACTGAACACCCAGCACCCTGAGCACTGAGCACTGAGCACCCTGAGCACTGAGTACTGAGCACTGAGCACCCTGAGCACTGAGCACCCAGCACCCCGAGTACTGAGCACCCAGCACCCCGAGCACTGAGCACCCAGCGTCCCGAGCACTGAGCACCCGGCACCCCGAGCACTGAGCACTGAGCACCCTGAGCACTGAGCACACAGCACCCCGGGTACTGAGCACTGAGCACCCTGAGCACTGAGCACCCAGCACCCCGAGTACTGAGCACTGAGCACCCTGAGAAGTGAGCACCCAGCACCCTGAGCACTGAGCACCCAGCACCCTGAGCACTGAGCACCCAGCACCCTGAGTACTGAGCACTGAGCACCCAGCACCCCGAGCACTGAACACCCAGCACCCTGAGTACTGAGCACTGAGCACCCAGCACCCCGAGCACTGAGCACCCAGCAACCTGAGCACTGAGCACCCAGCACCCGAGTACTGAGCACCCAGGACCCTGAGTACTGAGCACCCAGCACCCTGAGTACTGAGCACCCAGCACCCCGAGCACTGAGCACCCAGCACCCTGAGTACTGAGCACCCAGCACCCTGAGCACCGAGCACCCAGCACCCTGAGCACTGAGCACCCAGCACCCTGAGTAGTGAGCACCCAACGTACTGAGCACCGAGCACCCCGAGCACTGAGCACCCAGCACCCTGAGTAATGAGCACCGAGCACCGCGAGCACTGTGCACCCAGCACCCTGATTACTGAGCTCCGAGCACCCTGAGCACTGAGCAACCAGTGCCCCGAGCACCGAGCACCCTGAGCACTGAGCACCCAGCACCCTGAGCAATGAGCACCCTGAGTACTGAGCACCCAGCACCTTGAGCACTGAGCACCGAGAACCACGAGCACTGAGCACCCAGCACCCGGAGTACTGAGCACCCAGCGACCCGAGCACTGAATACACAGCACCCTGAGTACTGAGCACCTCGAGCACTGAGCACCCAGCACCCTGAGGACTGAGCACCGAGCACCCCGAGAACTGAGCACCCAGCACCGCGAGCACTGAGCACATAGCACCCCGAGCACTGAGCACCCAGCACCCCGAGCACTGAGCACCCAGCACCGCGAGCACTGAGCACATAGCACCCCGAGCACTGAGCACCCAGCAACCTGAGTACTGAGTACCCAGCAGCCTCAGCACTGAGCACCCAGCACCCTGAGCACTGAGCACACAGCACCCTGAGCACTGAGCACCCAGCACCCTGAGTACTGAGCAGTGAGCACCCAGCACCCCGAGCACTGAGCACCCAGCACTATGAGTACTGAGCACCGAGCACCCCGAGCACTGAGCACCCAGCACCCTGAGTACTGAGCTCCGAGCACCCCGAGCACTGAGCACCCAGCACCCCGAGCACCGAGCACCCTGAGCACTGAGCACCCAGAACCCTGAGTACTGAGCACCCAGGACCCTGAGCAATGAGCACCCTGAGTACTGAGCACCCAGCACCTTGAGCACTGAGCACCGAGCACCCCGAGCACTGAGCACCCAGCACCCCGATCACTGAGCACCCAGCACCCCGAGCACTGAGCACCCAGCACCCTGAGTACTGAGCACCCAGCACCCTGAGTACTGAGCACCCAGCACCCTGAGCACTGAGCACCCAGCACCCCGAGCACTGAGCACCCAGCACCCTGAGTACTGAGCACCCAGCACCCTGAGCACTGAGCACCCAGCACCCTGAGCACTGAGCACCCAGCACACTGAGCACTGAGCACCCAGCAACCTGAGTAGTGAGCACCCAACGTACTGAGCACCGAGCACCCCGAGCACTGAGCACCCAGCACCCTGAGTACTGAGCACCGATCACCCCGCGAACTGAGCACCCAGCACCCTGAGTACTGATCTCCGAGCACACCGAGCACTGAGCACCCAGCACCCGGAGTACTGAGCACCCAGCACCCTGAGTACTAAGCACCGAGCACCCTGAGTACTGAGCACCCTGTACCCTGAGCACTGAACACACAGCACCCTGAGTACTGAGCACCCCGAGCACTGATCACCCAGCACCCTGAGCACTGAGCACCCAGCACCCTGAGTACTGAGCACCCAGCACCCTGAGTACTGAACAACCAGCACCCTGAGCACTGAGCACTGAGCACCCTGAGCACTGAGTACTGAGCACTGAGCACCCTGAGCACTGAGCACCCCGCACCCCGAGTACTGAGCACCCAGCACATCGAGAACTGAGCACCCAGCGCCCCGAGCACTGAGCACCCAGCACCTGGAGCACTGAGCACTGAGCACCCTGAGCACTGAGCACACAGCACCCAGAGTACTGAGCACTGAGCACCCTGAGCACTGAGCACCCAGCACCCCGAGTACTGAGCACTGAGCACCCTGAGTACTGAGCACCCAGCACCCTGAGCACTGAGTACCCAGCACCCTGAGCACTGAGCACCCAGCACCCTGAGCACTGAGCACCCAGCACCCTGAGCACTGAGCACCCAGCACCCTGAGTACTGAGCACTGAGCACCCAGCACCCCGAGCACTGAACACCCAGCACCCCGAGTACTGAGCACTGAGCACCCTGAGTACTGAGCACCCAGCACCCTGAGCACGGAGTACCCAGCACCCTGAGCACTGAGCACCCAGCACCCTGAGTTCTGAGCACCCAGCACCCTGAGCACCGAGCACCCAGCACCCTGAGCACTGAGCACCCAGCACCCTGAGTAGTGAGCACCCAACGTACTGAGCACCGAGCACCCCGTGCACTGAGCACCCAGCACCCTAAGTACTGAGCACCGAGCACCCCGAGCACTGAGCACCCAGCACCCTGAGTACTGAGCTCTGAGCACCCTGAGCACTGAGCACCCAGTGCCCCGAGCACCGAGCACCCTGAGCACTGAGCACCCTGAATACTGAGCACCCAGCACATTGAGCATTGAGTACCCAGCACCCTGAGCACTGAGCACCCAGCACCCTGAGCACTGAGCACCCAGCACCCTGAGCACTGAGCACCCAGCACCCTGAGTACTGAGCTCCGAGCACCCCGAGCACTGAGCACCCAGCACCCCGAGCACCGAGCACCCTGAGCACTGAGCACCCAGCACCCTGAGTACTGAGCACCCAGGACCCTGAGCAATGAGCACCCTGAGTACTGAGCACCCAGCACCTTGAGCACTGAGCACCGAGCACCCCGAGCACTGAGCACCCAGCACCCCGATCACTGAGCACCCAGCACCCCGAGCACTGAGCACCCAGCACCCTGAGTACTGAGCACCCAGAACCCTGAGTACTGAGCACCCAGCACCCTGAGCACTGAGCACCCTCACCCCGAGCACTGAGCACCCAGCACCCTGAGTACTGAGCACCCAGCACCCTGAGCACTGAGCACCCAGCACCCTGAGCACTGAGCACCCAGCACACTGAGCACTGAGCACCCAGCAACCTGAGTAGTGAGCACCCAACGTACTGAGCACCGAGCACCCCGAGCACTGAGCACCCAGCACCCTGAGTACTGAGCACCGATCACCCCGAGAACTGAGCACCCAGCACCCTGAGTACTGATCTACGAGCACCCCAAGCACTGAGCACCCAGCACCCGGAGTACTGAGCACCCAGCACCCTGAGTACAAAGCACCGAGCACCCTGAGTACTGAGCACCCAGTACCCTGAGCACTGAACACACAGCACCCTGAGTACTGAGCACCCCGAGCACTGAGCACCCAGCACCCTGAGCACTGAGCACCCAGCACCCTGAGTACTGAGCACCCAGCACCCTGAGTACTGAGCACCCAGCACCCTGAGTACTGAACAACCAGCACCCTGAGCACTGAGCACTGAGCACCCTGAGCACTGAGTACTGAGCACTGAGCACCCTGAGCACTGAGCACCCCGCACCCCGAGTACTGAGCACCCAGCACCCCGAGAACTGAGCACCCAGCGCCCCGAGCACTGAGCACCCAGCACCCCGAGCACTGAGCACTGAGCACCCTGAGCACTGAGCACACAGCACCCCGAGTACTGAGCACTGAGCACCCTGAGCACTGAGCACCCAGCACCCCGAGTACTGAGCACTGAGCACCCTGAGTACTGAGCACCCAGCACCCTGAGCACTGAGTACCCAGCACCCTGAGCACTGAGCACCCAGCACCCTGAGCACTGAGCACCCAGCACCCTGAGCACTGAGCACCCAGCACCCTGAGTACTGAGCACTGAGCACCCAGCACCCCGAGCACTGAACACCCAGCACCCCGAGTACTGAGCACTGAGCACCCTGAGTACTGAGCACCCAGCACCCTGAGCACTGAGTACCCAGCACCCTGAGCACTGAGCACCCAGCACCCTGAGTTCTGAGCACCAAGCACCCTGAGCACCGAGCACCCAGCACCCTGAGCACTGAGCACCCAGCACCCTGAGTAGTGAGCACCCAACGTACTGAGCACCGAGCACCCCGTGCACTGAGCACCCAGCACCCTAAGTACTGAGCACCGAGCACCCCGAGCACTGAGCACCCAGCACCCTGAGTACTGAGTACTGAGCTCTGAGCACCCTGAGCACTGAGTACCCAGTGCCCCGAGCACCGAGCACCCTGAGCACTGAGCACCCAGCACCCTGAGCAATGAGCACCCTGAATACTGAGCACCCAGCACCTTGAGCATTGAGTACCCAGCACCCTGAGCACTGAGCACCCAGCACCCTGAGCACTGAGCACCCAGCACCCTGAGCACTGAGCACCCAGCACCCTGAGTACTGAGCACTGAGCACCCAGCACCCCGAGCACTGAACACCCAGCACCCCGAGTACTGAGCACTGAGCACCCTGAGTACTGAGCACCCAGCACCCTGAGCACTGAGTACCCAGCACCCTGAGCACTGAGCACCCAGCACCCTGAGTACTGAGCACCCAGCACCCTGAGCACCGAGCACCCAGCACCCTGAGCACTGAGCACCCAGCACCCTGAGTAGTGAGCACCCAACGTACTGAGCACCGAGCACCCCGAGCACTGAGCACCCAGCACCCTGAGTACTGAGCACCGAGCACCCCGAGCACTGAGCACCCAGCACCCTGAGTACTGAGCTCTGAGCACCCTGAGCACTGAGCACCCAGTGCCCCGAGCACCGAGCACGCTGAGCACTGAGCACCCAGCACCCTGAGCAATGAGCACCCTGAGTACTGAGCACCCAGCACCTTGAGCACTGAGCACCGAGAACCCCGAGCACTGAGCACCCAGCACCCGGAGTACTGAGCACCCAGCACCCTGAGTACTAAGCACCGAGCACCCTGAGTACTGAGCACCCAGCACCCTGAGCACTGAACACACAGCACCCTGAGTATTGAGCACCTCGAGCACTGAGCACCCAGCACCCTGAGTACTGAGCACCGAGCTCCCCGAGCACTGAGCACCCAGCACCGCGAGCACTGAGCACCCAGCACCCGAGCACTGAGCACCCAGCACCCTGAGTAATGAGCA
>NW_024543466.1:0-117312 GCF_018167655.1 Microtus oregoni
AGCACTGAGCACCCAGCACCCTGAGGACTGAGCACCCAGCACCCCGAGCACTGAGCACACAGCACACAGAGCACTGAGCACCCTGAGTACTGAGCACTGAGCACCCTGAGTACTGAGCACTGAGCTCCCTGAGTACTGAGCACCCAGCACCCTGAGTACTGAGCACCCAGCACCCCGAGCACTGAGTACCCAGCTCCCTGAGCACTGAGTACCCAGCACCCTGAGCACTGAGCACCCAGCACCCTGAGCACTGAGCACCCAGCACCCTGAGCACTGAGCACCCAGCACCCTGAGTACTGAGCACTGAGCACCCAGCACCCCGAGCACTGAGCACCCAGCACCCTGAGTACTGAGCACTGAGCACCCAGCACCCCGAGCACTGAGCACCCAGCACCCTGAGCACTGAGCACCCAGCACCCGAGTACAGATGACCCAGCACCCTGAGTACTGATCACCCAGCACCCTGAGTACTGAGCACGCAGCACCCTGAGTACTGAGCACCCAGCACCCCGAGCACTAAGCACCCAGCACCCTGAGTACTGAGCACCGAGCACCCCGAGCACTGAGCACCCAGCACCCTGTGTACTGAGCTCCGAGCACCCCGAGCACAGAGCATCCAGCGCCCCGAGCACTGATCACCCAGCACCCCCGAGCAATGAGCCCCCAGCACCCTGAGCACTGAGCACCCAGCACCCCGAGCACTGAGCACCCAGCACCCTGAGTACTGAGCACCCAGCACCCTGAGTACTGAGCACCCAGCACCCTGAGCACTGAGCACCCAGCACCCTGAGTACTGAGCACCCAGCACCCTGAGTACTGAGTACCCAGCAGCCTGAGCACTCAGCAACCTGAGTACTGAGCACCGAGCACCCTAAGTAATGAGCACCCAGCACCCTGAGTACTGAGCACCCAGCACCCTGAGCACTGAGCACCCAGCAACCTGAGTACTGAGCACCGAGCACCCCGAGTACTGAGCACCCAGCACCCCGAGCACTGAGCACCCAGAACCCTGAGCACTGAGCACCCAGCACCCCGAGCACTGAGCACCCAGCACCCCGAGCACTGAGCACCAAGCACCCCGAGCACTGAGCACCCAGCACCCCGAGCACCGAGCACCCTGAGTACAAAGCACAGAGCACCCTGAGCACTGAGCACCCAGCACCCTGAGCAGTGAGCACCCAGCACCCTGAGTACTGAGCACCCAGCACCCCGAGCACTGAGCACCCAGCACCCTGAGTACTGAGCACCCAGCACCCTGAGCACTGAGCACCGAGCACCCTGAGCACTGAGCACCCAGCACCCTGAGGACTGAGCACCCAGCACCCCGAGCACTGAGCACACAGCACACAGAGCACTGAGCACCCTGAGTACTGAGCACTGAGCACCCTGAGTACTGAGCACTGAGAACCCTGAGTACTGAGCACCCAGCACCCTGAGTACTGAGCACCCAGCACCCCGAGCACTGAGTACCCAGCTCCCTGAGCACTGAGTACCCAGCACCCTGAGCACTGAGCACCAAGCACCCTGAGCACTGAGCACCCAGCACCCTGAGCACTGAGCACCCAGCACCCTGAGTACTGAGCACTGAGCACCCAGCACCCCGAGCACTGAGCACCCAGCACCCTGAGTACTGAGCACTGAGCACCCAGCACCCCGAGCACTGAGCACCCAGCACCCCGAGCACTCAGCAACCTGAGTACTGAGCACTGAGAACCCTGAGCACAGATCACCCAGCACCCTGAGTACAGATCACCCAGCACCCTGAGTACTGAGCACGCAGCACCCTGAGTACTGAGCACCCAGCACCCCGAGCACTGAGCACCAAGCACCCTGAGTACTGAGCACCCAGCACCCTGAGTACTGAGCACCCAGCACCCTGAGAACTGAGCACCCAGCACCCTGAGTACTGAGCACCCAGCACCCTGAGTACTGAGTACCCAGCACCCTGAGCACTCAGCAACCTGAGTACTGAGCACCGATCACCCCTAAGTAATGAGCACCCAGCACCCTGAGTACTGAGCACCCAGCACCCTGAGCACTGAGCACCCAGCACCCTGAGTACTGAGCCCCCAGCACCCCGAGCACTGAGCACCCAGCACCCCGAGCACTGAGCACCCAGCACCCCGAGCACTGAGCACCCAGCACCCTGAGCACTGAGCACCCAGCACCCTGAGCACTGAGCACCCAGCACCCTGAGCACTGAGCACCCAGCACCCCGAGCACTGAGCACCCAGCACCCTGAGCACTGAGCACCCAGCACCCTGAGCACTGAGCACCCAGCTCCCTGAGTACTGAGTACCCAGTACCCTGAGCACTGAGCACCCAGCACTCTTAGTACTGATCACCGAGCAACCCGAGCACTGAGCACCCAGCACCCTGAGCACTGAGAAGCCAGCAGCCTGAGCACTGAGCACCCAGCACCCCAAGCACTGAGCACCCAGCACCCTGAGCACTGTGCACACAGCACCCCGAGTACTGAGCACCCAGCACCCCGAGTACTGAGCACCCAGCACCCTGAGTACTGAGCACCAAGCACCCTGAGTACTGAGCACCCAGTACCCTGAGCACTGAACACACAGCACCCTGAGTACTGAGCACCCTGAGCACTGAGCACCCAGCACCCTGGGCACTGTGCACCCAGTACCCTGAGCACTGAGCACCCAGCACCCTGAGTACTGAGCCCCCAGCACCCTTAGTACTGAGCACCAAGCACCCCGAGCACTGAGCACCTAGCACCCCGAGAATGAGCACCCAGCACCCTGAGTACTGAGAACCGAGCACCCTGAGTACTGAGCACCCAGCACCCTGAGTACTGAGCACCCAGCACCCTGAGTACTGAGCACCCAGCACCCTGAGTACTGAGCACCCAGCACCCTGAGTACTGAGCACCCAGCACCCTGAGTACTGAGCCCCCAGCACCCTGAGTACTGAGCACCCAGCACACTGAGTACTGAGCACCCAGCACCCTGAGCACTGAGCACAAAGCACGCTGAGTAATGAGCACTGAGCACCCTTAGTACTGAGCACCGAGGACCCTGAGCACTGAGCACCCAGCACCCTGAGTACTGAGCACCCAGCACCCTGAGTACTGAGCACCCAGCACCCCGAGCACTGAGCACCCTGAGTACTGAGCACCCAGCACCCTGAGTACTGAGCACTAAGCACCCAGAGCACTGAGCACCCAGCACCCCGAGCACGGAGCACCCAGGACCCCGAGCACTGAGTACTGAGCACCCAGCACCCTGAGTACTGAGCACCGAGCTCCCCGAGCACTGAGCACCCTGAGTACTGAGCACCCAGCACCCCGATCACTGAGCACCCAGCACCCTGAGCACTGAGCACCCAGCACCCCGAGCACTGAGCACCCAGCACCCTGAGTACTGAGCACCCAGCACCCCGAGCACTGAGCACCCAGCACCCTGAGTACTGAGCACTGAGCACCCAGCACCCCGAGCACTGAGCACCCAGCACCCTGTGTACTGAGCACTGAGCACCCTGAGTACAAAGCACCCAGCACCCTGAGTACTGAGCACCCAGGACCCTGAGCACTGAGCACCGAGCACCCCGAGCACTGAGCACCCTGCACCCAGAGCACTCAGCACCCAGCACCCCGAGCATTGAACACCCAGCACCCTGAGCACTGAGCACCCAGCACCTTAAGCACTGAGCACCCAGCACCCAGAGCACTGAGCACCCAGCACCCTGAGCACTGAGCACCCAGCATCCTGAGTACTGAGCACCCAGCACCCTGAGTACTGAGCACCCAGACCCCGAGCTCTGAGCACCAGCACCCCTAGCACTGTGCACCCAGCACCCTGAGTAATGAGAACCCAGCACCCTGAGTACTGAGCACCCAGCACCCTGAGCACTGAGCACCCAGCAGCCCGAGCACTGAGCACCCAGCATCCTGAGCACTGAGTACTGAGCACCCAGCACCCTGAGCACTGAGCACCCAGCACCCTGAGCACTGAGCACCCAGCACCCTGAGTACTGAGCACCCAGCACCCCAAGCACTGAGCACCGAGCACCCTGAGTACTGAGCACCCAGCACGCTGAGCACTGAGCACCCAGCACCCCGAGTACTGAGCACCCAGCACCCTGAGTACTGAGCACCCAGCACCCTGAGTACTGAGCACCCAGCACCCCGAGCACTGAGCACCCAGCACCCTGAGCACTGAGCACCCAGCACCCTGAGTACTGAGCACCCAGCACCCTGAGCACTGAGCACCCAGCACCCTGAGCACTGAGCACCAAACACCCTGAGCACTGAGCACCCAGCACCCTGAGCACTGAGCACCCAGCACCCTGAGCACTGAGCACCCAGCACCCTGAGTACTGAACACCCAGCACCCTGAGTACTGAGCATCCAGCACCCTGAGTACTGAGCACCCAGCACCCTGAGTACTGAGCCCCCAGCACCCTGAGTACTGAGCACCCAGCACACTGAGTACTGAGCACCCAGCACCCTGAGCACTGAGCACAAAGCACGCTGAGTAATGAGCACTGAGCACCCTAAGTACTGAGCACCGAGGACCCTGAGCACTGAGCACCCAGCACCCTGAGTACTGAGCACCCAGCACCCTGAGTACTGAGCACCCAGCACCCCGAGCACTGAGCACCCTGAGTACTGAGCACCCAGCACCCTGAGTACTGAGCACTAAGCACCCAGAGCACTGAGCACCCAGCACCCCGAGCACGGAGCACCCAGGACCCCGAGCACTGAGTACTGAGCACCCAGCACCCTGAGTACTGAGCACCCAGCACCCCGATCACTAAGCACCCAGCACCCTGAGCACTGAGCACCCAGCACCCCGAGCACTCAGCACCCAGCACCCTGAGTACTGAGCACCCAGCACCCCGAGCACTGAGCACCCAGCACCCTGAGTACTGAGCACTGAGCACCCAGCACCCCGAGCACTGAGCTCCCAGCACCCCGAGTACTGACCACCGAGCACCCTGAGCACTGAGTACCCAGCACGCTGAGTACTGAGCACTGAGCACCCTGAGTACTGAGCACCGAGCACCCTGAGTACTGAGCACCCAGCACCCTGAGCACTGAGCAGCCAGCACCCTGAGCACTGAGCACCCAGCACCCCGAGCACTGAGCACCCAGCACCCTGAGCACTGAGCAAGCAGCACCCCGAGTACTGAGCACACAGCACCCTGAGTACTGAGCACCGAGCACCCCAAGCACTGAGCACCCAGCACCCTGAGTACTGAGCACCCAGCACCCCAAACACTGAGCACCGAGCACCCTGAGAACTGAGCACCTAGCACCCTGAGTACTGAGCACCCAGCACCATGAGTACTGAGCACCGAGCACCCAGAGTACTGAGCAACCTGAGTACTGAGCAAACAGCACCCCGAGAATGAGCACCCAGCACCATGAGTACTGAGCACCGAGCACCCTGAGCACGGAGCACCCAGCACCCTGAGTACTGAGCACCAAGCACCCTGAGTACTGAGCACCCAGCACCCTGAGTACTGAGCACCCAGCACCCTGAGTTCTGAGCACCCAGCACCATGAGCACTGAACACACTGAGTACTGAGCACCCAGCACCCTGAGCACTGAGGACCCAGCACCCTGAGTACTGAGCACCCAGCACCCTGAGTACTGAGGACCCAGCACCCCGAGCACTGAGCACCCAGCACCCTAAGTACTGAGCACCCAGCACCCCGAGCACTGAGCACCCAGCACCCTGAGTACTGAGCACCCAGCACCCTGAGTACTGAGCACTGAACACTGAGCACCCTGAGCACTGAGCACCCAGCACCCTGAGCACTGAGCACCCAGCATCCTGAGCACTGAGTACTGAGCACCCAGCACCCTGAGCACTGAGCACCCAGCACACTGAGCACTGAGCACGCATCACCCTGAGTACTGAGCACCCAGCACCCCAAACACTGAGCACCGAGCACCCTGAGAACTGAGCACCGAGCTCCCCGAGCACTGAGCACCCTGAGTACTGAGCACCCAGCACCCCGATCACTGAGCACATAGCACCCTGAGCACTGACCACCCAGCACCCTGAGCACTGAGCACCCAGCACGCTGAGTACTGAGCACCCAGCACCCTGAGCACTGAGCACCCAGCACCCTGAGTACTGAGCACTGAGCACCCAGCACCCCGAGCACTGAGCACCCAGCACCCTGTGTACTGAGGACTGAGCACCCTGAGTACTAAGCACCCAGCACCCTGAGTACTGAGCACCCAGGACCCTGAGCACTGAGCACCGAGCACCCCGAGCACTGAGCACCCATCACCCTGAGCACTGAGTACTGAGCACCGAGCACCCTGAGCACTGAGCACCCAGCACCCTGAGCACTGAGCAGCCAGCACCCTGAGCACTGAGCACCCAGCACCCCGATCACTGAGCACATAGCACCCTGAGCACTGAGCACCCAGCACTCTGAGCACTGCGCACCCAGCACCCTGAGTACTGAGCACCCAGCGCGCTGAGTACTGAGCACCCAGCACCCCGAGCACTGAGCACCCAGCACCCTGAGTACTGAGCACTGAGCACCCAGCACCCCGAGCACTGAGCACCCAGCACCCTGTGTACTGAGCACTGAGCACCCTGAGTACTAAGCACCCAGCACCCTGAGCACTGAGTACCCAGCACCCTGAGTACTGAGCACCCAGCACCCTGAGTACTGAGCACCCAGCACCCCGAGCACTGAGCACCCTGAGTACTGAGCACCCAGCACCCTGAGTACTGAGCACTAAGCACCCAGAGCACTGAGCACCCAGCACCCCGAGCACGGAGCACCCAGGACCCCGAGCACTGAGTACTGAGCACCCAGCACCCTGAGTACTGAGCACCCAGCACCCCGATCACTAAGCACCCAGCACCCTGAGCACTGAGCACCCAGCACCCCGAGCACTCAGCACCCAGCACCCTGAGTACTGAGCACCCAGCACCCCGAGCACTGAGCACCCAGCACCCTGAGTACTGAGCACTGAGCACCCAGCACCCCGAGCACTGAGCTCCCAGCACCCCGAGTACTGACCACCGAGCACCCTGAGCACTGAGTACCCAGCACGCTGAGTACTGAGCACTGAGCACCCTGAGTACTGAGCACCGAGCACCCTGAGTACTGAGCACCCAGCACCCTGAGCACTGAGCAGCCAGCACCCTGAGCACTGAGCACCCAGCACCCCGAGCACTGAGCACCCAGCACCCTGAGCACTGAGCAAGCAGCACCCCGAGTACTGAGCACACAGCACCCTGAGTACTGAGCACCGAGCACCCCAAGCACTGAGCACCCAGCACCCTGAGTACTGAGCACCCAGCACCCCAAACACTGAGCACCGAGCACCCTGAGAACTGAGCACCTAGCACCCTGAGTACTGAGCACCCAGCACCATGAGTACTGAGCACCGAGCACCCAGAGTACTGAGCAACCTGAGTACTGAGCACCCAGCACCCCGAGAATGAGCACCCAGCACCATGAGTACTGAGCACCGAGCACCCTGAGCACGGAGCACCCAGCACCCTGAGTACTGAGCACCAAGCACCCTGAGTACTGAGCACCCAGCACCCTGAGTACTGAGCACCCAGCACCCTGAGTTCTGAGCACCCAGCACCATGAGCACTGAACACACTGAGTACTGAGCACCCAGCACCCTGAGCACTGAGGACCCAGCACCCTGAGTACTGAGCACCCAGCACCCTGAGTACTGAGGACCCAGCACCCCGAGCACTGAGCACCCAGCACCCTAAGTACTGAGCACCCAGCACCCCGAGCACTGAGCACCCAGCACCCTGAGTACTGAGCACCCAGCACCCTGAGTACTGAGCACTGAACACTGAGCACCCTGAGCACTGAGCACCCAGCACCCTGAGCACTGAGCACCCAGCATCCTGAGCACTGAGTACTGAGCACCCAGCACCCTGAGCACTGAGCACCCAGCACCCTGAGCACTGAGCACGCATCACCCTGAGTACTGAGCACCCAGCACCCCAAACACTGAGCACCGAGCACCCTGAGAACTGAGCACCGAGCTCCCCGAGCACTGAGCACCCTGAGTACTGAGCACCCAGCACCCCGATCACTGAGCACATAGCACCCTGAGCACTGACCACCCAGCACCCTGAGCACTGAGCACCCAGCACGCTGAGTACTGAGCACCCAGCACCCTGAGCACTGAGCACCCAGCACCCTGAGTACTGAGCACTGAGCACCCAGCACCCCGAGCACTGAGCACCCAGCACCCTGTGTACTGAGGACTGAGCACCCTGAGTACTAAGCACCCAGCACCCTGAGTACTGAGCACCCAGGACCCTGAGCACTGAGCACCGAGCACCCCGAGCACTGAGCACCCATCACCCTGAGCACTGAGTACTGAGCACCGAGCACCCTGAGCACTGAGCACCCAGCACCCTGAGCACTGAGCAGCCAGCACCCTGAGCACTGAGCACCCAGCACCCCGATCACTGAGCACATAGCACCCTGAGCACTGAGCACCCAGCACTCTGAGCACTGCGCACCCAGCACCCTGAGTACTGAGCACCCAGCGCGCTGAGTACTGAGCACCCAGCACCCCGAGCACTGAGCACCCAGCACCCTGAGTACTGAGCACTGAGCACCCAGTACCCCGAGCACTGAGCACCCAGCACCCTGTGTACTGAGCACTGAGCACCCTGAGTACTAAGCACCCAGCACCCTGAGTACTGAGCACCCAGGACCCTGAGCACTGAGCACCGAGCACCCTGAGCACTGAGCACCCATCACCCTGAGCACTGAGTACTGAGCACCGAGCACCCTGAGCACTGAGCACCCAGCATCCTGAGCACTGAGTACTGAGCACCCAGCACCCTGAGCACTGAGCACCCAGCACCGTGAGTACTGAGCACCCAGCACCCTGAGTACTGAGCAGCCAGCATCCTGAGCACTGAGCACAAAGCACGCTGAGTACTGAGCACTGAGCACCCTGAGCACTGAGCACCCAGCACCCTGAGTAATGATCACCGAGCACCCTAAGTACTGAGCACCCAGCAACCTGAGTACTGAGCACCCAGCACCCTGAGCACTGAGCACCCAGCACCCTGAGCACTGAGCACCCAGCATCCTGAGCACTGAGTACTGAGCACCCAGCACCCTGAGCACTGAGCACCCAGCACCCTGAGCACTGAGCACGCATCACCCTGAGTACTGAGCACCCAGCACCCCAAACACTGAGCACCGAGCACCCTGAGAACTGAGCACCGAGCTCCCCGAGCACTGAGCACCCTGAGTACTGAGCACCCAGCACCCCGATCACTGAGCACATAGCACCCTGAGCACTGACCACCCAGCACCCTGAGCACTGAGCACCCAGCACGCTGAGTACTGAGCACCCAGGAGCCTGAGCACTGAGCACCGAGCACCCCGAGCACTGAGCACCCATCACCCTGAGCACTGAGTACTGAGCACCGAGCACCCTGAGCACTGAGCACCCAGCACCCTGAGCACTGAGCAGCCAGCACCCTGAGCACTGAGCACCCAGCACCCCGATCACTGAGCACATAGCACCCTGAGCACTGAGCACCCAGCACTCTGAGCACTGCGCACCCAGCACCCTGAGTACTGAGCACCCAGCACGCTGAGTACTGAGCACCCAGCACCCCGAGCACTGAGCACCCAGCACCCTGAGTACTGAGCACTGAGCACCCAGCACCCCGAGCACTGAGCACCCAGCACCCTGTGTACTGAGCACTGAGCACCCTGAGTACTAAGCACCCAGCACCCTGAGTACTGAGCACCCAGGACCCTGAGCACTGAGCACCGAGCACCCTGAGCACTGAGCACCCATCACCCTGAGCACTGAGTACTGAGCACCGAGCACCCTGAGCACTGAGCACCCAGCATCCTGAGCACTGAGTACTGAGCACCCAGCACCCTGAGCACTGAGCACCCAGCACCGTGAGTACTGAGCACCCAGCACCCTGAGTACTGAGCACCCAGCATCCTGAGCACTGAGCACAAAGCACGCTGAGTACTGAGCACTGAGCACCCTGAGCACTGAGCACCCAGCACCCTGAGTAATGAGCACCGAGCACCCTAAGTACTGAGCACCCAGCACCCTGAGTACTGAGCACCCAGCACCCTGAGCACTGAGTACCCAGCACCCTGAGTACTGAGCACCCAGCACCCCGAGTACTGAGCACCCAGCACCCCGAGCACTGAGCACCCAGCACCCTGAGTACTGAGCACTGAGCACCCTGAATACTGAGCACCGAACACCCTGAGTACTGAGCTCCCAGCACCCTGAGTACTGAGCACCCAGCACCCCGAGCACTGAGCACCCAGCACCCCGAGCACTGAGCACCCAGCACCAAGAGCACTGAGCACCCAGCACCCTGAGTACTGATCACCGAGCACCCCGAGCACTGAGCAACCAGCACCCTGAGTACTGAGCACCCAGCACCCTGAGTACTGAGCACCCAGCACCCTTAGTACTGAGCACCCAGCACCCTGAGCACTGAGCACAAAGCACGCTGAGTACTGAGCACTGAGCACCCTGAGTACTGAGCACCGAGGACCCTGAGCACTGAGCACCCAGAACGCTGAGTACTGAGCACTGAGCACCCTGAGTACTGAGCACCCAGCACCCTGAGCACTGAACAGCCAGCACCCTGAGCACTGTGCACCCAGCACCCCGAGTACTGAGCACCCAGCACCCCGAGTACTGAGCAACCAGCACCCTGAGTACTGAGCACCAAGCACCCTGAGTACTGAGCACCCAGTACCCTGAGCACTGAACACACAGCACCCTGAGTACTGAGCACCCCGAGCACTGAGCACCCAGCACCCTGAGCACTGTGCACACAGCACCCCGAGCACTGAGCACCCAGCACCCTGAGTACTGAGAACAGATCACCCTGAGTACTGAGCACCCACCACCCTGAGTACTGAGCCCCCAGCACAATGAGTACTGAGCACCCAGCACCCCGAGCACTGAGCACCCAGCACCCCGAGAATGAGCTCCCAGCACCCTGAGTACTGAGAACCGAGCACCCTGAGTACTGAGCACCCAGCACCCTGAGTACTGAGCCCCCAGCAGCCTGAGTACTGAGCACCCAGCACCCTGAGTACTGAGCACCCAGCACCCCGAGCACTGAGCACCCAGCACCCCGAGAATGAGCACCCAGCAATCTGAGTACTGAGCACCCAGCACCCTGAGTACTGAGCACCCAGCACCCCGAGCACTGAGCACCCTGAGTACTGAGCACCCAGCACCCTTAGTACTGAGCACTAAGCACCCAGAGCACTGAGCACCCAGCACCCTGAGCACGGAGCACCCAGGACCCCGAGCACTGAGTACTGAGCACCCAGCACCCTGAGTACTGAGCACCGAGCTCCCCGAGCACTGAGCACCCTGAGTACTGAGCAACCAGCACCCCGATCACTGAGCACCCAGCACCCTGAGCACTGAGCACCCAGCACCCCGAGCATTGAGCACCCAGCACCCTGAGTACTGAGCACCCAGCACCCCGAGCACTGAGCACCCTGAGTACTGAGCACCCAGCACCCTGAGTAATGAGCACCCAGCACCCCGAGCACTGAGCACCCAGCACCCTGATTACTGAGCACCGAGCACCCTGAGTACTCAGCAGACAGCACCCTGAGTACTGAGCACCCAGCGTACTGCGCACCGAGCACCCAGCACCCTGAGTACTGAGCACCCAGCACCCTGAGCACTGAGCACCCAGCAACCTGAGTACTGAGCACCGAGCACCCCGAGTACTGAGCACCCAGCACCCCGAGCACTGAGCACCCAGAACCCTGAGCACTGAGCACCCAGCACCCGGAGCACTGAGCACCCAGCACCCCGAGCACTGAGCACCCAGCACCCCGAGCACTGAGCACCCAGCAACCCGAGCACCGAGCACCCTGAGTACAAAGCACCGAGCACCCTGAGCACTGAGCACCCAGCACCCTGAGTACTGAGCACCCAGCACCCTGAGCACTGAGCACCGAGCAACCTGAGCACTGAGCACCCAGCACCCTGAGGACTGAGCACCCAGCACCCCGAGCACTGAGCACACAGCACACAGAGCACTGAGCACCCTGAGTACTGAGCACTGAGCACCCTGAGTACTGAGCACTGAGCTCCCTGAGTACTGAGCACCCAGCACCCTGAGTACTGAGCACCCAGCACCCCGAGCACTGAGTACCCAGCTCCCTGAGCACTGAGTACCCAGCACCCTGAGCACTGAGCACCCAGCACCCTGAGCACTGAGCACCCAGCACCCTGAGCACTGAGCACCCAGCACCCTGAGTACTGAGCACTGAGCACCCAGCACCCCGAGCACTGAGCACCCAGCACCCTGAATACTGAGCACTGAGCACCCAGCACCCCGAGCACTGAGCACCCAGCACCCTGAGCACTGAGCACCCAGCACCCTGAGCACTGAGCACCCAGCACCCTGAGTACTGAGCACCCAGCACCCTGAGTACTGAGCACGCAGCACCCTGAGTACTGAGCACCCAGCACCCCGAGCACTAAGCACCCAGCACCCTGAGTACTGAGCACCGAGCACCCCGAGCACTGAGCACCCAGCACCCTGTGTACTGAGCTCCGAGCACCCCGAGCACAGAGCACCCAGCGCCCCGAGCACTGAGCACCCAGCACCCCGAGCAATGAGCCCCCAGCACCCCGAGCACTGAGCACCCAGCACCCCGAGCACTGAGCACCCAGCACCCTGAGTACTGAGCACCCAGCACCCTGAGTACTGAGCACCCAGCACCCTGAGCACTGAGCACCCAGCACCCTGAGTACTGAGCACCCAGCACCCTGAGTACTGAGTACCCAGCACCCTGAGCACTCAGCAACCTGAGTACTGAGCACCGAGCACCCTAAGTAATGAGCACCCAGCACCCTGAGTACTGAGCACCCAGCACCCCGAGCACTGAGCACCCAGCACCCCGAGAATGAGCACCCAGCACCCTGAGAACTGAGCACCCAGCACCCTGAGTACTGAGCACCCAGCACCCCGAGCACTGAGCACCCTGAGTAGTGAGCACCCAGCACACTTAGTACTGAGCACTAAGCACCCAGAGCACTGAGCACCCAGCACCCCGAGCACGGAGCACCCAGGACCCCGAGCACTGAGTACTGAGCACCCAGCACCCTGAGTACTGAGCACCGAGCTCCCCGAGCACTGAGTACCCTGAGTACTGAGCAACCAGCACCCCGATCACTGAGCACCCAGCACCCTGAGCACTGAGCACCCAGCACCCCGAGCATTGAGCACCCAGCACCCTGAGTACTGAGCACCCAGCACCCCGAGCACTGAGCACCCTGAGTACTGAGCACCCAGCACCCTGAGTAATGAGCACCCAGCACCCCGAGCACTGAGCACCCAGCACCCTGAGTACTGAGCACCGAGCACCCTGAGTACTCAGCAGCCAGCACCCTGAGTACTGAGCACCCAGCGTACTGAGCACCGAGCACCCAGCACCCTGAGTACTGAGCACCCAGTACCCTGAGCACTGAGCACCCAGCAACCTGAGTACTGAGCACCGAGCACCCCGAGTACTGAGCACCCAGCACCCCGAGCACTGAGCACCCAGAACCCTGAGCACTGAGCACCCAGCACCCCGAGCACTGAGCACCCAGCACCCCGAGCACTGAGCACCCAGCACCCCGAGCACTGAGCACCCAGCACCCCGAGCACCGAGCACCCTGAGTACAAAGCACCGAGCACCCTGAGCACTGAGCACCCAGCACCCTGAGCAGTGAGCACCCAGCACCCTGAGTACTGAGCACCCAGCACCCCGAGCACTGAGCACCCAGCACCCTGAGTACTGAGCACCCAGCACCCTGAGCACTGAGTACCGAGCACCCTGAGCACTGAGCACCCAGCACCCTGAGGACTGAGCACCCAGCACCCCGAGAACTGAGCACACAGCACACAGAGCACTGAGCACCCTGAGTACTGAGCACTGAGCACCCTGAGTACTGAGCACCCAGCACCCTGAGTACTGAGCACCCAGCACCCTGAGTACTGAGCACCCAGCACCCTGAGCACTGAGTACCCAGCACCCTGAGTACTGAGCACCCAGCACCCCGAGTACTGAGCACCCAGCACCCCGAGCACTGAGTACCCAGCACCCTGAGTACTGAGCACTGAGCACCCTGAATACTGAGCACCGAACACCCTGAGTACTGAGCACCCAGCACCCTGAGTACTGAGCACCCAGCACCCCGAGCACTGAGCACCCAGCACCCCGAGCACTGAGCACCCAGCACCAAGAGCACTGAGCACCCAGCACCCTGAGTACTGATCACCGAGCACCCCGAGCACTGAGCACCCAGCACCCTGAGTACTGAGCACCCAGCACCCTGAGTACTGAGCACCCAGCACCCTTAGTACTGAGCACCCAGCACCCTGAGCACTGAGCACAAAGCACGCTGAGTACTGAGCACTGAGCACCCTGAGTACTGAGCACCGAGGACCCTGAGCACTGAGCACCCAGAACGCTGAGTACTGAGCACTGAGCACCCTGAGTACTGAGCACCCAGCACCCTGAGCACTGAGCAGCCAGCACCCTGAGCACTGTGCACCCAGCACCCCGAGTACTGAGCACCCAGCACCCCGAGTACTGAGCAACCAGCACCCTGAGTACTGAGCACCAAGCACCCTGAGTACTGAGCACCCAGTACCCTGAGCACTGAACACACAGCACCCTGAGTACTGAGCACCCCGAGCACTGAGCACCCAGCACCCTGAGCACTGTGCACACAGCACCCCGAGCACTGAGCACCCAGCACCCTGAGTACTGAGAACAGATCACCCTGAGTACTGAGCACCCACCACCCTGAGTACTGAGCCCCCAGCACAATGAGTACTGAGCACCCAGCACCCCGAGCACTGAGCACCCAGCACCCCGAGAATGAGCTCCCAGCACCCTGAGTACTGAGAACCGAGCACCCTGAGTACTGAGCACCCAGCACCCTGAGTACTGAGCCCCCAGCAGCCTGAGTACTGAGCACCCAGCACCCTGAGTACTGAGCACCCAGCACCCCGAGCACTGAGCACCCAGCACCCCGAGAATGAGCACCCAGCACCCTGAGTACTGAGCACCCAGCACCCTGAGTACTGAGCACCCAGCACCCCGAGCACTGAGCACCCTGAGTACTGAGCACCCAGCACCCTTAGTACTGAGCACTAAGCACCCAGAGCACTGAGCACCCAGCACCCTGAGCACGGAGCACCCAGGACCCCGAGCACTGAGTACTGAGCACCCAGCACCCTGAGTACTGAGCACCGAGCTCCCCGAGCACTGAGCACCCTGAGTACTGAGCAACCAGCACCCCGATCACTGAGCACCCAGCACCCTGAGCACTGAGCACCCAGCACCCCGAGCATTGAGCACCCAGCACCCTGAGTACTGAGCACCCAGCACCCCGAGCACTGAGCACCCTGAGTACTGAGCACCCAGCACCCTGAGTAATGAGCACCCAGCACCCCGAGCACTGAGCACCCAGCACCCTGATTACTGAGCACCGAGCACCCTGAGTACTCAGCAGACAGCACCCTGAGTACTGAGCACCCAGCGTACTGAGCACCGAGCACCCAGCACCCTGAGTACTGAGCACCCAGCACCCTGAGCACTGAGCACCCAGCAACCTGAGTACTGAGCACCGAGCACCCCGAGTACTGAGCACCCAGCACCCCGAGCACTGAGCACCCAGAACCCTGAGCACTGAGCACCCAGCACCCTGAGCACTGAGCACCCAGCACCCCGAGCACTGAGCACCCAGCACCCCGAGCACTGAGCACCCAGCAACCCGAGCACCGAGCACCCTGAGTACAAAGCACCGAGCACCCTGAGCACTGAGCACCCAGCACCCTGAGCAGTGAGCACCCAGCACCCTGAGTACTGAGCACCCAGCACCCCGAGCACTGAGCACCCAGCACCCTGAGTACTGAGCACCCAGCACCCTGAGCACTGAGCACCGAGCACCCTGAGCACTGAGCACCCAGCACCCTGAGGACTGAGCACCCAGCACCCCGAGCACTGAGCACACAGCACACAGAGCACTGAGCACCCTGAGTACTGAGCACTGAGCACCCTGAGTACTGAGCACTGAGCTCCCTGAGTACTGAGCACCCAGCACCCTGAGTACTGAGCACCCAGCACCCCGAGCACTGAGTACCCAGCTCCCTGAGCACTGAGTACCCAGCACCCTGAGCACTGAGCACCCAGCACCCTGAGCACTGAGCACCCAGCACCCTGAGCACTGAGCACCCAGCACCCTGAGTACTGAGCACTGAGCACCCAGCACCCCGAGCACTGAGCACCCAGCACCCTGAGTACTGAGCACTGAGCACCCAGCACCCCGAGCACTGAGCACCCAGCACCCTGAGCACTGAGCACCCAGCACCCGAGTACAGATCACCCAGCACCCTGAGTACTGATCACCCAGCACCCTGAGTACTGAGCACGCAGCACCCTGAGTACTGAGCACCCAGCACCCCGAGCACTAAGCACCCAGAACCCTGAGTACTGAGCACCGAGCACCCCGAGCACTGAGCACCCAGCACCCTGTGTACTGAGCTCCGAGCACCCCGAGCACAGAGCACCCAGCGCCCCGAGAACTGAGCACCCAGCACCCCGAGCAATGAGCCCCCAGCACCCCGAGCACTGAGCACCCAGCACCCCGAGCACTGAGCACCCAGCACCCTGAGTACTGAGCACCCAGCACCCTGAGTACTGAGCACCCAGCACCCTGAGCACTGAGCACCCAGCACCCTGAGTACTGAGCACCCAGCACCCTGAGTACTGAGTAGCCAGCACCCTGAGCACTCAGCAACCTGAGTACTGAGCACCGAGCACCCTAAGTAATGAGCACCCAGCACCCTGAGTACGGAGCACCCAGCACCCTGAGTACTGAGCACCCAGCACCCCGAGCACTGAGCACCCAGCACCCCGAGAATGAGCACCCAGCACCCTGAGAACTGAGCACCCAGCACCCTGAGTACTGAGCACCCAGCACCCCGAGCACTGAGCACCCTGAGTACTGAGCACCCAGCACACTTAGTACTGAGCACTAAGCACCCAGAGCACTGAGCACCCAGCACCCCGAGCACGGAGCACCCAGGACCCCGAGCACTGAGTACTGAGCACCCAGCACCCTGAGTACTGAGCACCGAGCTCCCCGAGCACTGAGCACCCTGAGTACTGAGCAACCAGCACCCCGATCACTGAGCACCCAGCACCCTGAGCACTGAGCACCCAGCACCCCGAGCATTGAGCACCCAGCACCCTGAGTACTGAGCACCCAGCACCCCGAGCACTGAGCACCCTGAGTACTGAGCACCCAGCACCCTGAGCACTGAGTACCGAGCACCCTGAGCACTGAGCACCCAGCACCCTGAGGACTGAGCACCCAGCACCCCGAGAACTGAGCACACAGCACACAGAGCACTGAGCACCCTGAGTACTGAGCACTGAGCACCCTGAGTACTGAGCACTGAGCACCCTGAGTACTGAGCACCCAGCACCCTGAGTACTGAGCACCCAGCACCCTGAGTACTGAGCACCCAGCACCCTGAGCACTGAGTACCCAGCACCCTGAGTACTGAGCACCCAGCACCCCGAGTACTGAGCACCCAGCACCCCGAGCACTGAGTACCCAGCACCCTGAGTACTGAGCACTGAGCACCCTGAATACTGAGCACCGAACACCCTGAGTACTGAGCACCCAGCACCCTGAGTACTGAGCACCCAACACCCCGAGCACTGAGCACCCAGCACCCCGAGCACTGAGCACCCAGCACCAAGAGCACTGAGCACCCAGCACCCTGAGTACTGATCACCGAGCACCCCGAGCACTGAGCACCCAGCACCCTGAGTACTGAGCACCCAGCACCCTGAGTACTGAGCACCCAGCACCCTTAGTACTGAGCACCCAGCACCCTGAGCACTGAGCACAAAGCACGCTGAGTACTGAGCACTGAGCACCCTGAGTACTGAGCACCGAGGACCCTGAGCACTGAGCACCAAGAACGCTGAGTACTGAGCACTGAGCACCCTGAGTACTGAGCACCCAGCACCCTGAGCACTGAGCAGCCAGCACCCTGAGCACTGTGCACCCAGCACCCCGAGTACTGAGCACCCAGCACCCCGAGTACTGAGCAACCAGCACCCTGAGTACTGAGCACCAAGCACCCTGAGTACTGAGCACCCAGTACCCTGAGCACTGAACACACAGCACCCTGAGTACTGAGCACCCCGAGCACTGAGCACCCAGCACCCTGAGCACTGTGCACACAGCACCCCGAGCACTGAGCACCCAGCACCCTGAGTACTGAGAACAGATCACCCTGAGTACTGAGCACCCACCACCCTGAGTACTGAGCCCCCAGCACAATGAGTACTGAGCACCCAGCACCCCGAGCACTGAGCACCCAGCACCCCGAGAATGAGCTCCCAGCACCCTGAGTACTGAGAACCGAGCACCCTGAGTACTGAGCACCCAGCACCCTGAGTACTGAGCCCCCAGCAGCCTGAGTACTGAGCACCCAGCACCCTGAGTACTGAGCACCCAGCACCCCGAGCACTGAGCACCCAGCACCCCGAGAATGAGCACCCAGCACCCTGAGTACTGAGCACCCAGCACCCTGAGTACTGAGCACCCAGCACCCCGAGCACTGAGCACCCTGAGTACTGAGCACCCAGCACCCTTAGTACTGAGCACTAAGCACCCAGAGCACTGAGCACCCAGCACCCTGAGCACGGAGCACCCAGGACCCCGAGCACTGAGTACTGAGCACCCAGCACCCTGAGTACTGAGCACCGAGCTCCCCGAGCACTGAGCACCCTGAGTACTGAGCAACCAGCACCCCGATCACTGAGCACCCAGCACCCTGAGCACTGAGCACCCAGCACCCCGAGCATTGAGCACCCAGCACCCTGAGTACTGAGCACCCAGCACCCCGAGCACTGAGCACCCTGAGTACTGAGCACCCAGCACCCTGAGTAATGAGCACCCAGCACCCCGAGCACTGAGCACCCAGCACCCTGATTACTGAGCACCGAGCACCCTGAGTACTCAGCAGACAGCACCCTGAGTACTGAGCACCCAGCGTACTGAGCACCGAGCACCCAGCACCCTGAGTACTGAGCACCCAGCACCCTGAGCACTGAGCACCCAGCAACCTGAGTACTGAGCACCGAGCACCCCGAGTACTGAGCACCCAGCACCCCGAGCACTGAGCACCCAGAACCCTGAGCACTGAGCACCCAGCACCCCGAGCACTGAGCACCCAGCACCCCGAGCACTGAGCACCCAGCACCCCGAGCACTGAGCACCCAGCAACCCGAGCACCGAGCACCCTGAGTACAAAGCACCGAGCACCCTGAGCACTGAGCACCCAGCACCCTGAGCAGTGAGCACCCAGCACCCTGAGTACTGAGCACCCAGCACCCCGAGCACTGAGCACCCAGCACCCTGAGTACTGAGCACCCAGCACCCTGAGCACTGAGCACCGAGCACCCTGAGCACTGAGCACCCAGCACCCTGAGGACTGAGCACCCAGCACCCCGAGCACTGAGCACACAGCACACAGAGCACTGAGCACCCTGAGTACTGAGCACTGAGCACCCTGAGTACTGAGCACTGAGCTCCCTGAGTACTGAGCACCCAGCACCCTGAGTACTGAGCACCCAGCACCCCGAGCACTGAGTACCCAGCTCCCTGAGCACTGAGTACCCAGCACCCTGAGCACTGAGCACCCAGCACCCTGAGCACTGAGCACCCAGCACCCTGAGCACTGAGCACCCAGCACCCTGAGTACTGAGCACTGAGCACCCAGCACCCCGAGCACTGAGCACCCAGCACCCTGAGTACTGAGCACTGAGCACCCAGCACCCCGAGCACTGAGCACCCAGCACCCTGAGCACTGAGCACCCAGCACCCGAGTACAGATCACCCAGCACCCTGAGTACTGATCACCCAGCACCCTGAGTACTGAGCACGCAGCACCCTGAGTACTGAGCACCCAGCACCCCGAGCACTAAGCACCCAGAACCCTGAGTACTGAGCACCGAGCACCCCGAGCACTGAGCACCCAGCACCCTGTGTACTGAGCTCCGAGCACCCCGAGCACAGAGCACCCAGCGCCCCGAGCACTGAGCACCCAGCACCCCGAGCAATGAGCCCCCAGCACCCCGAGCACTGAGCACCCAGCACCCCGAGCACTGAGCACCCAGCACCCTGAGTACTGAGCACCCAGCACCCTGAGTACTGAGCACCCAGCACCCTGAGCACTGAGCACCCAGCACCCTGAGTACTGAGCACCCAGCACCCTGAGTACTGAGTAGCCAGCACCCTGAGCACTCAGCAACCTGAGTACTGAGCACCGAGCACCCTAAGTAATGAGCACCCAGCACCCTGAGTACGGAGCACCCAGCACCCTGAGTACTGAGCACCCAGCACCCCGAGCACTGAGCACCCAGCACCCCGAGAATGAGCACCCAGCACCCTGAGAACTGAGCACCCAGCACCCTGAGTACTGAGCACCCAGCACCCCGAGCACTGAGCACCCTGAGTACTGAGCACCCAGCACACTTAGTACTGAGCACTAAGCACCCAGAGCACTGAGCACCCAGCACCCCGAGCACGGAGCACCCAGGACCCCGAGCACTGAGTACTGAGCACCCAGCACCCTGAGTACTGAGCACCGAGCTCCCCGAGCACCGAGCACCCTGAGTACTCAGCAGCCAGCACCCTGAGTACTGAGCACCCAGCGTACTGAGCACCGAGCACCCAGCACCCTGAGTACTGAGCACCCAGCACCCTGAGCACTGAGCACCCAGCAACCTGAGTACTGAGCACCGAGCACCCCGAGTACTGAGCACCCAGCACCCCGAGCACTGAGCACCCAGAACCCTGAGCACTGAGCACCCAGCACCCCGAGCACTGAGCACCCAGCACCCCGAGCACTGAGCACCCAGCACCCCGAGCACTGAGCACCCAGCACCCCGAGCACCGAGCACCCTGAGTACAAAGCACCGAGCACCCTGAGCACTGAGCACCCAGCACCCTGAGCAGTGAGCACCCAGCACCCTGAGTACTGAGCACCCAGCACCCCGAGCACTGAGCACCCAGCACCCTGAGTACTGAGCACCCAGCACCCTGAGCACTGAGCACCGAGCACCCTGAGCACTGAGCACCCAGCACCCTGAGGACTGAGCACCCAGCACCCCGAGAACTGAGCACACAGCACACAGAGCACTGAGCACCCTGAGTACTGAGCACTGAGCACCCTGAGTACTGAGCACTGAGCACCCTGAGTACTGAGCACCCAGCACCCTGAGTACTGAGCACCCAGCACCCCGAGCACTGAGTACCCAGCTCCCTGAGCACTGAGTACCCAACACCCTGAGCACTGAGCACCCAGCACCCTGAGCACTGAGCACCCAGCACCCTGAGCACTGAGCACCCAGCACCCTGAGTACTGAGCACTGAGCACCCAGCACCCCGAGCACTGAGCACCCAGCACCCTGAGTACTGAGCACTGAGCACCCAGCACCCCGAGCACTGAGCACCCAGCAACCTGAGCACTGAGCACCCGGCACCCGAGTACAGATCACCCAGCACCCTGAGTACTGAGCACCCAGCACCCTGAGCACTGAGCACCCAGCACCCTGAGTACTGAGCACTGAGCACCCAGCACCCCGAGCACTGAGCACCCAGCACCCTGAGTACTGAGCACTGAGCACCCAGCACCCTGAGTACTGAGCACGCAGCACCCTGAGTACTGAGCACCCAGCACCCCGAGCACTAAGCACCCAGCACCCTGAGTACTGAGCACCGAGCACCCCGAGCACTGAGCACCCAGCACCCTGAGTACTGAGCTCCGAGCACCCGGAGCACAGAGCACCCAGCGCCCCGAGCACTGAGCACCCAGCACCCCGAGCACTGAGCCCCCAGCACCCCGAGCACTGAGCACCCAGCACCCCGAGCACTGAGCACCCAGCACCCTGAGTACTGAGCACCCAGCACCCTGAGTACTGAGCACCCAGCACCCTGAGAACTGAGCACCCAGCACCCTGAGTACTGAGCACCCAGCACCCTGAGTACTGAGTACCCAGCACCCTGAGCACTCAGCAACCTGAGTACTGAGCACCGATCACCCTAAGTAATGAGCACCCAGCACCCTGAGTACTGAGCACCCAGCACCCTGAGCACTGAGCACCCAGCACCCTGAGTACTGAGCACCCAGCACCCCGAGTACTGAGCACCCAGCACCCCGAGCACTGAGCACCCAGCACCCTGAGTACTGAGCACTGAGCACCCTGAGTACTGAGCACCGAACACACTGAGTACTGAGCACCCAGCACCCTGAGTACTGAGCCCCCAGCACCCCGAGCACTGAGCACCCAGCACCCCGAGCACTGAGCACCCAGCACCCCGAGCACTGAGCACCCAGCACCCTGAGCACTGAGCACCCAGCACCCTGAGCACTGAGCACTGAGCACACACCACCCTGAGCACTGAGCACCCAGCACCCCGAGCACTGAGCACCCAGCACCCTGAGCACTGAGCTCCCAGCACCCTGAGCACTGAGCACCCAGCTCCCTGAGTACTGAGTACCCAGTACCCTGAGCACTGAGCACCCAGCACTCTTAGTACTGATCACCGAGCAACCCGAGCACTGAGCACCCAGCACCCTGAGTACTGAGCACCCAGCACCCTGAGTACTGAGCACCCAGCACCCTGAGTACTGAGCACCCAGCACCCTGAGCACTGAGCACAAATCACGCCGAGTACTGAGCACTGAGCACCCTGAGTACTGAGCACCCAGCACCCTGAGCACTGAGCAGCCAGCAGCCTGAGCACTGAGCACCCAGCACCCCAAGCACTGAGCACCCAGCACCCTGAGCACTGTGCACCCAGCACCCCGAGTACTGAGCACCCAGCACCCCGAGTACTGAGCACCCAGCACCCTGAGTACTGAGCACCAAGCACCCTGAGTACTGAGCACCCAGTACCCTGAACACTGAACACACAGCACCCTGAGTACTGAGCACCCTGAGCACTGAGCACCCAGCGCCCTGAGCACTGTGCACCCAGTACCCTGAGCACTGAGCACCCAGCACCCTGAGTACTGAGCCCCCAGCACCCTTAGTACTGAGCACCAAGCACCCCGAGCACTGAGCACCTAGCACCCCGAGAATGAGCACCCAGCACCCTGAGTACTGAGAACCGAGCACCCTGAGTACTGAGCACCCAGCACCCTGAGTACTGAGCCCCCAGCACCCTGAGTACTGAGCACCCAGCACCCTGAGTACTGAGCACCCAGCACCCTGAGTACTGAGCACCCAGCACCCTGAGTACTGAGCCCCCAGCACCCTGAGTACTGAGCACCCAGCACACTGAGTACTGAGCACCCAGCACCCTGAGCACTGAGCACAAAGCACGCTGAGTAATGAGCACTGAGCACCCTTAGTACTGAGCACCGAGGACCCTGAGCACTGAGCACCCAGCACCCTGAGTACTGAGCACCCAGCACCCTGAGTACTGAGCACCCAGCACCCCGAGCACTGAGCACCCTGAGTACTGAGCACCCAGCACTCTGAGTACTGAGCACTAAGCACCCAGAGCACTGAGCACCCAGCACCCCGAGCACGGAGCACCCAGGACCCCGAGCACTGAGTACTGAGCACCCAGCACCCTGAGTACTGAGCACCGAGCTCCCCGAGCACTGAGCACCCTGAGTACTGAGCACCCAGCACCCCGATCACTGATCACCCAGCACCCTGAGCACTGAGCACCCAGCACCCGAGCACTGAGCACCCAGCACCCTGAGTACTGAGCACCCAGCACCCCGAGCATTGAACACCCAGCACCCTGAGCACTGAGCACCCAGCACCTTAAGCACTGAGCACCCAGCACCCAGAGCACTGAGCACCCAGCACCCTGAGCACTGAGCACCCAGCATCCTGAGTACTGAGCACCCAGCACCCTGAGTACTGAGCACCCAGACCCCGAGCTCTGAGCACACAGCACCCCTAGCACTGTGCACCCAGCACCCTGAGTAATGAGAACCCAGCACCCTGAGTACTGAGCACCCAGCACCCTGAGCACTGAGCACCGAGCACCCCGAGCACTAAGCACCGTGCACCCCGAGCACTGACCACCCAGCACCCTGAGTACTGAGCACCCAGCACCGTGAGTACTGAGCACAGAGCAACCTGAGCACTGAGCACCCAGCACCCAGAGCACTGAGCACACAGCATCCTGAGCACTGAGTACTGAGCACCCAGCACCCTGAGCACTGATCACCCAGCACCCTGAGCACTGAGCACCCAGCACGCTGAGTACTGAGCACCCAGCACCCCAAACACTGAGCAGCGAGCACCCTGAGAACTGAGCACCGAGCACCCTGAGTACTGAGCACCCAGAACCGTGAGTACTGAGCCCCCAGCACCCTGAGTACTGAGCACCCAGCACCCTGAGTACTGAGCACCCAGCACCCTGAGTACTGAGCACCCAGCACCCTGAGTACTGAGCCCCCAGCACCCTGAGTACTGAGCACCCAGCACACTGAGTACTGAGCACCCAGCACCCTGAGCACTGAGCACAAAGCACGCTGAGTAATGAGCACCCAGCACCCTTAGTACTGAGCACCAAGCACCCCGAGCACTGAGCACCCAGCACCCCGAGAATGAGCACCCAGCACCCTGAGTACTGAGAACAGAGCACCCTGAGTACTGAGCACCCAGCACCCTGAGTACTGAGCCCCCAGCACCCTGAGTACTGAGCATCCAGCCCCCTGAGTACTGAGCACCCAGCACCCTGTGTACTGAGCACCCAGCACCCTGAGTACTGAGCCCCCAGCACCCTGAGTACTGAGCACCCAGCACACTGAGTACTGAGCACCCAGCACCCTGAGCACTGAGCACAAAGCACGCTGAGTAATGAGCACTGAGCACCCTGAGTACTGAGCACCGAAGACCCTGAGCACTGAGCACCCAGCACCCTGAGTACTGAGCACACAGCACCCTGAGTACTGAGCACCCAGCACCCTGAGTACTGAGCACCCAGCACCCCGAGCACTGAGCACCCTGAGTACTGAGCACCCAGCACCCTGAGTACTGAGCACTAAGCACCCAGAGCACTGAGCACCCAGCACCCCGAGCACGGAGCACCCAGGACCCCGAGCACTGAGTACTGAGCACCCAGCACCCTGAGTACTGAGCACCGAGCTCCCCGAGCACTAAGCACCCTGAGTACTGAGCACCCAGCACCCCGTACACTGAGCACCCAGCACCCTGAGCACTGAGCACCCAGCACCCCGTGCACTGAGCACCCAGCACCCTGAGTACTGAGCACCAAGCACCCCGAGCACTGAGAACCCAGAACCCTGAGTACTGAGCACTGAGCAACCAGCACCCCGAGCACTGAGCACCCAGCACCCTGTGTACTGAGCACTGAGCACCCTGAGTACAAAGCACCCAGGACCCTGAGTACTGAGCACCCAGGACCCTGAGCACTGAGCACCGAGCACCCCGAGCACTGAGCACCCTGCACCCTGAGCACTCAGCACCCAGCACCCCGAGCACTGAACACCCAGCGCCCTGAGCACTGAGCACCCAGCACCCTAAGCACTGAGCACCAAGCACCAAGAGCACTGAGCACCCAGCACCCTGAGCACTGAGCACCCTGCACCCTAAGCACGGAGCACCCAGCACCAAGAGCACTGAGCACCCAGCACCCAGAGCACTGAGCACCCAGCACCCCGTGCACTGAGCACCCAGCACCCTGAGTACTGAGCACCAAGCACCCCGAGCACTGAGCACCCAGCACCCTGAGTACTGAGCACTGAGCAACCAGCACCCCGAGCACTGAGCACCCAGCACCCTGAGTACTGAGCTCCGAGCACCCCGAGCACAGAGCACCCAGCGCCCCGAGCACTGAGCACCCAGCACCCAGAGCACTGAGCCCCCAGCACCCCGAGCACTGAGCACACAGCACCCTGGGTACTGAGCACCCAGCACCCTGAGTACTGAGCACCCAGCACCCTGAGTACTGAGCACCTAGCACCCTGAGCACTGAGCACCCAGAACCCTGAGTACTGAGCACCCAGCACCCTGAGTACTGAGTACCCAGCACCCTGAGCACTCAGCAACCTGAGTACTGAGCACCGAGCACCCTAAGTACTGAGCACCCAGCACCCTGAGTACTGAGCACCCAGCACCCTGAGCACTGAGCACCCAGCACCCTGAGCACTGAGCACCCAGCACCCTGAGTACTGAGCCGCCAGCACCCTTAGTACTGAGCACCAAGCACCCCGAGCACTGAGCACCCAGCACCCCGAGAATGAGCACCCAGCAGCCTGAGTACTGAGAACCGAGCACCCTGAGTACTGAGCACCCAGCACCCTGAGTACTGAGCCCCCAGCACCCTGAGTACTGAGCACCCAGCACCCTGAGTACTGAGCACCCAGCACCCTGAGTACTGAGCACCCAGCACCCTGAGTACTGAGCCCCCAGCACCCTGAGTACTGAGCACCCAGCACACTGAGTACTGAGCACCCAGCACCCTGAGCACTGAGCACAAAGCACGCTGAGTAATGAGCACTGAGCACCCTCAGCACTGAGCACCCAGCACCCTGAGCACTGAGCACCCAGCACCCCGAGCACTGAGCACCCAGCACCCTGAGCACTGAGCACCCAGCACCCTGAGCACTGAGCACCCAGCACCCTGAGTACTGAGTACCCAGTACCCTGAGCACTGAGCACCCAGCACTCTTAGTACTGATCACCGAGCACCCCGAGCACTGAGCACCCAGCACCCTGAGTACTGAGCACCCAGCACCCTGAGTACTGAGCACCCAGCACCCTGAGTACTGAGCACCCAGCACCCTGAGCACTGAGCACAAAGCACGCTGAGTACTGAGCACTGAGCACTCTGAGTACTGAGCACCCAGCACTCTGAGCACTTAGCACCCAGCACCCTGAGCACTGAGCACCCAGCACCCCGAGCACTGAGCACCCAGCACCCTGAGCACTGAGCACCCAGCACCCCGAGCACTGAGCACTGAGCACCCTAAGTACTGAGCACTGAGCACCCTGAGTACTAAGCACCCAGCACCCTGAGTACTGAGCACCCAGCACCCTGAGTACTGAGCACCCAGCACCCTGAGTAATGAGCACCCAGCGTACTGAGCACCGAGCACCCCGAGCACTGAGCACCCAGCACCCTGAGTACTGAGCACCCAGCACCCCGAGCACTGAGCACCCAGCACCCTGAGTACTGAGCACCGAGCACCCTAAGTACTGAGCACCCAGCACCCTGAGTACTGATCACCCAGCACCCCGAGCACTGAGTACCCAGCTCCCTGAGCACTGAGTACCCAGCACCCTGAGCACTGAGCACCCAGCACCCTGAGCACTGAGCACCCAGCACCCTGAGCACTGAGCACCCAGCACCCTGAGTACTGAGCACTGAGCACCCAGCACCCCGAGCACTGAGCACCCAGCACCCTGAATACTGAGCACTGAGCACCCAGCACCCCGAGCACTGAGCACCCAGCACCCTGAGCACTGAGCACCCAGCACCCTGAGCACTGAGCACCCAGCACCCTGAGTACTGAGCACCCAGCACCCTGAGTACTGAGCACGCAGCACCCTGAGTACTGAGCACCCAGCACCCCGAGCACTAAGCACCCAGCACCCTGAGTACTGAGCACCCAGCACCCTTAGTACTGAGCACCCAGCACCCTGAGCACTGAGCACAAAGCACGCTGAGTACTGAGCACTGAGCACCCTGAGTACTGAGCACCGAGGACCCTGAGCACTGAGCACCCAGAACGCTGAGTACTGAGCACTGAGCACCCTGAGTACTGAGCACCCAGGACCCTGAGCACTGAGCAGCCAGCACCCTGAGCACTGTGCACCCAGCACCCCGAGTACTGAGCACCCAGCACCCCGAGTACAGAGCAACCAGCACCCTGAGTACTGAGCACCAAGCACCCTGAGTACTGAGCACCCAGTACCCTGAGCACTGAACACACAGCACCCTGAATACTGAGCACCCCGAGCACTGAGCACCCAGCACCCTGAGCACTGTGCACACAGCACCCCGAGCACTGAGCACCCAGCACCCTGAGTACTGAGAACAGATCACCCTGAGTACTGAGCACCCACCACCCTGAGTACTGAGCCCCCAGCACAATGAGTACTGAGCACCCAGCACCCCGAGCACTGAGCACCCAGCACCCCGAGAATGAGCTCCCAGCACCCTGAGTACTGAGAACCGAGCACCCTGAGTACTGAGCACCCAGCACCCTGAGTACTGAGCCCCCAGCAGCCTGAGTACTGAGGACCCAGCACCCTGAGTACTGAGCACCCAGCACCCCGAGCACTGAGCACCCAGCACCCCGAGAATGAGCACCCAGCACCCTGAGTACTGAGCACCCAGCACCCTGAGTACTGAGCACCCAGCACCCCGAGCACTGAGCACCCTGAGTACTGAGCACCCAGCACCCTTAGTACTGAGCACTAAGCACCCAGAGCACTGAGCACCCAGCACCCTGAGCACGGAGCACCCAGGACCCCGAGCACTGAGTACTGAGCACCCAGCACCCTGAGTACTGAGCACCGAGCTCCCCGAGCACTGAGCACCCTGAGTACTGAGCAACCAGCACCCCGATCACTGAGCACCCAGCACCCTGAGCACTGAGCACCCAGCACCCCGAGCATTGAGCACCCAGCACCCTGAGTACTGAGCACCCAGCACCCCGAGCACTGAGCACCCTGAGTACTGAGCACCCAGCACCCTGAGTAATGAGCACCCAGCACCACGAGCACTGAGCACCCAGCACCCTGATTACTGAGCACCGAGCACCCTGAGTACTCAGCAGACAGCACCCTGAGTACTGAGCACCCAGCGTACTGAGCACCGAGCACCCAGCACCCTGAGTACTGAGCACCCAGCACCCTGAGCACTGAGCACCCAGCAACCTGAGTACTGAGCACCGAGCACCCCGAGTACTGAGCACCCAGCACCCCGAGTACTGAGCACCCAGAACCCTGAGCACTGAGCACCCAGCACCCCGAGCACTGAGCACCCAGCACCCCGAGCACTGAGCACCCAGCACCCCGAGCACTGAGCCCCCAGCAACCCGAGCACCGAGCACCCTGAGTACAAAGCACCGAGCACCCTGAGCACTGAGCACCCAGCACCCTGAGCAGTGAGCACCCAGCACCCTGAGTACTGAGCACCCAGCACCCCGAGCACTGAGCACCCAGCACCCTGAGTACTGAGCACCCAGCACCCTGAGCACTGAGCACCGAGCACCCTGAGCACTGAGCACCCAGCACCCTGAGGACTGAGCACCCAGCACCCCGAGCACTGAGCACACAGCACACAGAGCACTGAGCACCCTGAGTACTGAGCACTGAGCACCCTGAGTACTGAGCACTGAGCTCCCTGAGTACTGAGCACCCAGCACCCTGAGTACTGAGCACCCAGCACCCCGAGCACTGAGTACCCAGCTCCCTGAGCACTGAGTACCCAGCACCCTGAGCACTGAGCACCCAGCACCCTGAGCACTGAGCACCCAGCACCCTGAGCACTGAGCACCCAGCACCCTGAGTACTGAGCACTGAGCACCCAGCACCCCGAGCACTGAGCACCCAGCACCCTGAGTACTGAGCACTGAGCACCCAGCACCCCGAGCACTGAGCACCCAGCACCCTGAGCACTGAGCACCCAGCACCCGAGTACAGATCACCCAGCACCCTGAGTACTGATCACCCAGCACCCTGAGTACTGAGCACGCAGCACCCTGATTACTGAGCACCCAGCACCCCGAGCACTAAGCACCCAGAACCCTGAGTACTGAGCACCGAGCACCCCGAGCACTGAGCACCCAGCACCCTGTGTACTGAGCTCCGAGCACCCCGAGCACAGAGCACCCAGCGCCCCGAGCACTGAGCACCCAGCACCCCGAGCAATGAGCCCCCAGCACCCCGAGCACTGAGCACCCAGCACCCCGAGCACTGAGCACCCAGCACCCTGAGTACTGAGCACCCAGCACCCTGAGTACTGAGCACCCAGCACTCTGAGCACTGAGCACCCAGCACCCTGAGTACTGAGCACCCAGCACCCTGAGTACTGAGTAGCCAGCACCCTGAGCACTCAGCAACCTGAGTACTGAGCACCGAGCACCCTAAGTAATGAGCACCCAGCACCCTGAGTACGGAGCACCCAGCACCCTGAGTACTGAGCACCCAGCACCCCGAGCACTGAGCACCCAGCACCCCGAGAATGAGCACCCAGCACCCTGAGAACTGAGCACCCAGCACCCTGAGTACTGAGCACCCAGCACCCCGAGCACTGAGCACCCTGAGTACTGAGCACCCAGCACACTTAGTACTGAGCACTAAGCACCCAGAGCACTGAGCACCCAGCACCCCGAGCACGGAGCACCCAGGACCCCGAGCACTGAGTACTGAGCACCCAGCACCCTGAGTACTGAGCACCGAGCTCCCCGAGCACTGAGCACCCTGAGTACTGAGCAACCAGCACCCCGATCACTGAGCACCCAGCACCCTGAGCACTGAGCACCCAGCACCCCGAGCATTGAGCACCCAGCACCCTGAGTACTGAGCACCCAGCACCCCGAGCACTGAGCACCCTGAGTACTGAGCACCCAGCACCCTGAGTAATGAGCACCCAGCACCCCGAGCACTGAGCACCCAGCACCCTGAGTACTGAGCACCGAGCACCCTGAGTACTCAGCAGCCAGCACCCTGAGTACTGAGCACCCAGCGTACTGAGCACCGAGCACCCAGCACCCTGAGTACTGAGCACCCAGCACCCTGAGCACTGAGCACCCAGCAACCTGAGTACTGAGCACCGAGCACCCCGAGTACTGAGCACCCAGCACCCCGAGCACTGAGCAACCAGAACCCTGAGCACTGAGCACCCAGCACCCCGAGCACTGAGCACCCAGCACCCCGAGCAATGAGCACCCAGCACCCCGAGCACTGAGCACCCAGCACCCCGAGCACCGAGCACCCTGAGTACAAAGCACCGAGCACCCTGAGCACTGAGCACCCAGCACCCTGAGCAGTGAGCACACAGCACCCTGAGTACTGAGCACCCAGCACCCCGAGCACTGAGCACCCAGCACCCTGAGTACTGAGCACCCAGCACCCTGAGCACTGAGCACCGAGCACCCTGAGAACTGAGCACCCAGCACCCTGAGGACTGAGCACCCAGCACCCCGAGAACTGAGCACACAGCACACAGAGCACTGAGCACCCTGAGTACTGAGCACTGAGCACCCTGAGTACTGAGCACTGAGCACCCTGAGTACTGAGCACCCAGCACCCTGAGTACTGAGCACCCAGCACCCCGAGCACTGAGTACCCAGCTCCCTGAGCACTGAGTACCCAACACCCTGAGCACTGAGCACCCAGCACCCTGAGCACTGAGCACCCAGCACCCTGAGCACTGAGCACCCAGCACCCTGAGTACTGAGCACTGAGCACCCAGCACCCCGAGCACTGAGCACCCAGCACCCTGAGTACTGAGCACTGAGCACCCAGCACCCCGAGCACTGAGCACCCAGCAACCTGAGCACTGAGCACCCAGCACCCGAGTACAGATCACCCAGCACCCTGAGTACAGATCACCCAGCACCCTGAGTACTGAGCACGCAGCACCCTGAGTACTGAGCACCCAGCACCCCGAGCACTAAGCACCCAGCACCCTGAGTACTGAGCACCGAGCACCCCGAGCACTGAGCACCCAGCACCCTGAGTACTGAGCTCCGAGCACCCGGAGCACAGAGCACCCAGCGCCCCGAGAACTGAGCACCCAGCACCCCGAGCACTGAGCCCCCAGCACCCCGAGCACTGAGCTCCCAGCACCCCGAGAACTGAGCACCCAGCACCCTGAGTACTGAGCACCCAGCACCCTGAGTACTGAGCACCCAGCACCCTGAGAACTGAGCACCCAGCACCCTGAGTACTGAGCACCCAGCACCCTGAGTACTGAGTACATAGCACCCTGAGCACTCAGCAACCTGAGTACTGAGCACCGATCAAGCTAAGTAATGAGCACCCAGCACCCTGAGTACTGAGCACCCAGCACCCTGAGCACTGAGCACCCAGCACCCTGAGTACTGAGCACCCAGCACCCCGAGTACTGAGCACCCAGCACCCCGAGCACTGAGCACCCAGCACCCTGAGTACTGAGCACTGAGCACCCTGAGTACTGAGCAACGAACACACTGAGTACTGAGCACCCAGCACCCTGAGTACTGAGCCCCCAGCACCCCGAGCACTGAGCACCCAGCACCCCGAGCACTGAGCACCCAGCACCCCGAGCACTGAGCACCCAGCACCCTGAGCACTGAGCACCCAGCACCCTGAGCACTGAGCACTGAGCACCCAGCACCCTGAGCACTGAGCACCCAGCACCCCGAGCACTGAGCACCCAGCACCCTGAGCACTGAGCTCCCAGCACCCTGAGCACTGAGCACCCAGCTCCCTGAGTACTGAGTACCCAGTACCCTGAGCACTGAGCACCCAGCACTCTTAGTACTGATCACCGAGCAACCCGAGCACTGAGCACCCAGCACCCTGAGTACTGAGCACCCAGCACCCTGAGTACTGAGCACCCAGCACCCTGAGTACTGAGCACTAAGCACCCTGAGCACTGAGCACAAATCACGCCGAGTACTGAGCACTGAGCACCCTGAGTACAGAGCACCGAGGAACCTGAGGACTGAGCACCCAGCACGCTGAGTACTGAGCACTGAGCACCCTGAGTACTGAGCACCCAGCACCCTGAGCACTGAGCAGCCAGCAGCCTGAGCACTGAGCACCCAGCACCCCAAGCACTGAGCACCCAGCACCCTGAGCACTGTGCACCCAGCACCCCGAGTACTGAGCACCCAGCACCCCGAGTACTGAGCACCCAGCACCCTGAGTACTGAGCACCAAGCACCCTGAGTACTGAGCACCCAGTACCCTGAACACTGAACACACAGCACCCTGAGTACTGAGCACCCTGAGCACTGAGCACCCAGCACCCTGGGCACTGTGCACCCAGTACCCTGAGCACTGAGCACCCAGCACCCTGAGTACTGAGCCCCCAGCACCCTTAGTACTGAGCACCAAGCACCCCGAGCACTGAGCACCTAGCACCCCGAGAATGAGCACCCAGCACCCTGAGTACTGAGAACCGAGCACCCTGAGTACTGAGCACCCAGCACCCTGAGTACTGAGCCCCCAGCACCCTGAGTACTGAGCACCCAGCACCCTGAGTACTGAGCACCCAGCACCCTGAGTACTGAGCACCCAGCACCCTGAGTACTGAGCCCCCAGCACCCTGAGTACTGAGCACCCAGCACACTGAGTACTGAGCACCCAGCACCCTGAGCACTGAGCACAAAGCACGCTGAGTAATGAGCACTGAGCAACCTTAGTACTGAGCACCGAGGACCCTGAGCACTTAGCACCCAGCACCCTGAGTACTGAGCACCCAGCACCCTGAGTACTGAGCACCCAGCACCCCGAGCACTGAGCACCCTGAGTACTGAGCACCCAGCACCCTGAGTACTGAGCACTAAGCACCCAGAGCACTGAGCACCCAGCACCCCGAGCACGGAGCACCCAGGACCCCGAGCACTGAGTACTGAGCACCCAGCACCCTGAGTACTGAGCACCGAGCTCCCCGAGCACTGAGCACCCTGAGTACTGAGCACCCAGCACCCCGATCACTGATCACCCAGCACCCTGAGCACTGAGCACCCAGCACCCGAGCACTGAGCACCCAGCACCCTGAGTACTGAGCACCCAGCACCCCGAGCACTGAGCACCCAGCACCCTGAGTACTGAGCACTGAGCACCCAGCACCCCGAGCACTGAGCACCCAGCACCCTGTGTACTGAGCACTGAGCACCCTGAGTACAAAGCACCCAGCACCCTGAGTACTGAGCACCCAGGACCCTGAGCACTGAGCACCGAGCACCCCGAGCACTGAGCACCCTGCACCCTGAGCACTCAGCACCCAGCACCCCGAGCATTGAACACCCAGCACCCTGAGCACTGAGCACCCAGCACCTTAAGCACTGAGCACCCAGCACCCAGAGCACTGAGCACCCAGCACCCTGAGCACTGAGCACCCAGCATCCTGAGTACTGAGCACCCAGCACCCTGAGTACTGAGCACCCAGACCCCGAGCTCTGAGCACACAGCACCCCTAGCACTGTGCACCCAGCACCCTGAGTAATGAGAACCCAGCACCCTGAGTACTGAGCACCCAGCACCCTGAGCACTGAGCACCGAGCACCCCGAGCACTAAGCACCGTGCACCCCGAGCACTGACCACCCAGCACCCTGAGTACTGAGCACCCAGCACCGTGAGTACTGAGCACAGAGCACCCTGAGCACTGAGCACCCAGCACCCAGAGCACTGAGCACACAGCATCCTGAGCACTGAGTACTGAGCACCCAGCACCCTGAGCACTGATCACCCAGCACCCTGAGCACTGAGCACCCAGCACGCTGAGTACTGAGCACCCAGCACCCCAAACACTGAGCAGCGAGCACCCTGAGAACTGAGCACCGAGCACCCTGAGTACTGAGCACCCAGAACCGTGAGTACTGAGCCCCCAGCACCCTGAGTACTGAGCACCCAGCACCCTGAGTACTGAGCACCCAGCACCCTGAGCTCTGAGCACAAAGCACGCTGAGTAATGAGCACCCAGCACCCTTAGTACTGAGCACCAAGCACCCCGAGCACTGAGCACCCAGCACCCCGAGAATGAGCACCCAGCACCCTGAGAATGAGCACCCAGCACCCTTAGTACTGAGCACCAAGCACCCCGAGCACTGAGCACCCAGCACCCCGAGAATGAGCACCCAGCACCCTGAGTACTGAGAACAGAGCACCCTGAGTACTGAGCACCCAGCACCCTGAGTACTGAGCCCCCAGCACCCTGAGTACTGAGCATCCAGCCCCCTGAGTACTGAGCACCCAGCACCCTGTGTACTGAGCACCCAGCACCCTGAGTACTGAGCCCCCAGCACCCTGAGTACTGAGCACCCAGCACACTGAGTACTGAGCACCCAGCACCCTGAGCACTGAGCACAAAGCACGCTGAGTAATGAGCACTGAGCACCCTGAGTACTGAGCACCGAGGACCCTGAGCACTGAGCACCCAGCACCCTGAGTACTGAGCACCCAGCACCCTGAGTACTGAGCACCCAGCACCCTGAGTACTGAGCACCCAGCACCCCGAGCACTGAGCACCCTGAGTACTGAGCACCCAGCACCCTGAGTACTGAGCACTAAGCACCCAGAGCACTGAGCACCCAGCACCCCGAGCACGGAGCACCCAGGACCCCGAGCACTGAGTACTGAGCACCCAGCACCCTGAGTACTGAGCACCGAGCTCCCCGAGCACTAAGCACCCTGAGTACTGAGCACCCAGCACCCCGTACACTGAGCACCCAGCACCCTGAGCACTGAGCACCCAGCACCCCGAGCACTGAGCACCCAGCACCCTGAGTACTGAGCACCAAGCACCCCGAGCACTGAGCACCCAGCACCCTGAGTACTGAGCACAGAGCACCCAGCACCCCGAGCACTGAGCACCCAGCACCCTGTGTACTGAGCACTGAGCACCCTGAGTACAAAGCACCCAGGACCCTGAGTACTGAGCACCCAGGACCCTGAGCACTGAGCACCGAGCACCCCGAGCACTGAGCACCCTGCACCCTGAGCACTCAGCACCCAGCACCCCGAGCACTGAACACCCAGCACCCTGAGCACTGAGCACCCAGCACCCTAAGCACTGATCACCAAGCACCAAGAGCACTGAGCACCCAGCACCCTGAGCACTGAGCACCCTGCACCCTAAGCACGGAGCACCCAGCACCAAGAGCACTGAGCACCCAGCACCCAGAGCACTGAGCACCCAGCACCCTGAGCACTGAGCACCCAGCACCCTGAGCACTAAGCACCCAGAACCCTGAGTACTGAGCACCCAGCACCCTGAGTACTGAGCTCCGAGCACCCCGAGCACAGAGCACCCAGCGCCCTGAGCACTGAGCACCCAGCACCCAGAGCACTGAGCCCCCAGCACCCCGAGCACTGAGCACACAGCACCCTGGGTACTGAGCACCCAGCACCCTGAGTACTGAGCACCCAGCACCCTGAGTACTGAGCACCTAGCACCCTGAGCACTGAGCACCCAGCACCCTGAGTACTGAGCACCCAGCACCCTGAGTACTGAGTACCCAGCACCCTGAGCACTCAGCAACCTGAGTACTGAGCACCGAGCACCCTAAGTACTGAGCACCCAGCACCCTGAGTACTGAGCACCCAGCACCGTGAGCACTGAGCACCCAGCACCCTGAGCACTGAGCACCCAGCACCCTGAGTACTGAGCCGCCAGCACCCTTAGTACTGAGCACCAAGCACCCCGAGAACTGAGCACCCAGCACCCCGAGAATGAGCACCCAGCAGCCTGAGTACTGAGAACCGAGCACCCTGAGTACTGAGCACCCAGCACCCTGAGTACTGAGCCCCCAGCACCCTGAGTACTGAGCACCCAGCACCCTGAGTACTGAGCACCCAGCACCCTGAGTACTGAGCACCCAGCAACCTGAGTACTGAGCCCCCAGCACCCTGAGTACTGAGCACCCAGCACACTGAGTACTGAGCACCCAGCACCCTGAGCACTGAGCACAAAGCACGCTGAGTAATGAGCACTGAGCACCCTCAGCACTGAGCACCCAGCACCCTGAGCACTGAGCACCCAGCACCCCGAGCACTGAGCACCCAGCACCCTGAGCACTGAGCACCCAGCACCCTGAGCACTGAGCACCCAGCACCCTGAGTACTGAGTACCCAGTACCCTGAGCACTGAGCACCCAGCACTCTTAGTACTGATCACCGAGCACCCCGAGCACTGAGCACCCAGCACCCTGAGTACTGAGCACCCAGCACCCTGAGTACTGAGCACCCAGCACCCTGAGTACTGAGCACCCAGCACCCTGAGCACTGAGCACAAAGCACGCTGAGTACTGAGCACTGAGCACTCTGAGTACTGAGCACCGAGCACCCGGAGTACTGAGCACCCAGCACTCTGAGCACTTAGCACCCAGCACCCTGAGCACTGAGAACCCAGCACCCCGAGCACTGAGCACCCAGCACCCTGAGCACTGAGCACCCAGCACCCCGAGCACTGAGCACTGAGCACCCTAAGTACTGAGCACTGAGCACCCTGAGTACTAAGCACCCAGCACCCTGAGTACTGAGCACCCAGCACCCTGAGTACTGAGCACCCAGCACCCTGAGTAATGAGCACCCAGCGTACTGAGCACCGAGCACCCCGAGCACTGAGCACCCAGCACCCTGAGTACTGAGCACCCAGCACCCCGAGCACTGAGCACCCAGCACCCTGAGTACTGAGCACCGAGCACCCTAAGTACTGAGCACCCAGCACCCTGAGTACTGATCACCCAGCGTACTGAGCACCGAGCACCCAGCACCTTGAGTACTGAGCACCCAGCACCATGAGCACTGAGCACCCAGCACCCTGAGTACTGAGCACCCAGCACACTGAGCACTGAGCACCCAGCACCCCAAGCACCGAGCACCCAGCACCCTGAGCACTGAGCACCCAGCACCCTGAGCACTGAGCACCCAGCACCCTGAGCACTGAGCACCCAGCACCCTGAGTACTGAGCACCCAACGTACTGAGCACCGAGCACCCTTAGCACTGAGCACCCAGCACCCTGAGCAATGAGCACACTGAGTACTGAGCACCCAGCAACTTGAGCACTGAGCACCGAGCACCCCGAGCACTGAGCACCCAGCACCCGGAGTACTGAGCACCCAGCACCCTGAGTACTAAGCACCGAGCACCCTGAGTACTGAGCACCCAGCACCCTGAGCAGTGGACACACAGCACCCTGAGTACTGAGCACCCCGAGCACTGAGCACCCAGTACCCTGAGGACTGAGCACCGAGCACCCCGAGCACTGAGCACCCAGCACCCCGAGCACTGAGCACCCAGCAGCCCGAGCACTGAGCCCCCAGCACCCTGAGTACTGAGCACCCAGCACCCTGAGTACTGAGCACCCAGCACCCCGAGCACTGAGTACCCAGCACCCTGAGCACTGAGCACCCAGCACCCTGAGCACTGAGCACCCAGCACCCCAAGCACTGAGCACCCTGCACCCTGAGTACTGAGCACTGAGCACCCAGCACCCCGAGCACTGAGCACCCAGCACCCTGAGTACTGAGCACTGAGCACCCAGCACCCCGAGCACTGAGCACCCAGCACCCTGAGCACTGAGCACCCAGCACCCGAGTACTGATCACCCAGCACCCTGAGTACTGAGCACCCCGCACCCTGAGTACTGAGCACCCAGCACCCTGAGTACTGAGCACCCAGCACCTTGAGTACTGAGCACCCCGCACCCCGAGTACTGAGCACCCTGAGTACTGAGCCCCCAGCACCCTGAGTACTGAGCACCCTGCACCCCGAGCACTGAGCTCCCTGAGTACTGAGCACCCAGCACCCTGAGTACTGAGCACCCAGCACCCTGAGGACTGAGCACTGAGCACCCAGAGAACTGAGCACCCAGCACCCCGAGGACTGAGCACCCAGCACACTGAGCACTGAGCACTGAGCACCCAGCACCCTGTGCACTGAGCACTGAGCACCCAGCACCCTGAGCACTGAGCACCCAGCACCCCGAGCACTGAGTACCCAGCACCCTGAGTACTGAGCACCCAGTACCCTGAGCACTGAGCACCCAGCACCCTTAGTACTGACCACCCAGCACCCTGAGCACTGAGCACCCAGCACCCTGAGTACTGAGCATCCAGCACCCCGAGCACTGAGCACCCAGCACCCTGAGTACTGAGCACTGAGCACCCAGCCCCCCGAGCACTGAGCACCCAGCACCCTCATTACTGAGCACTGAGCACCCAGCACCCTGAGCACTGAGCACCCAGCACCCTGAGCACTGAGCACCCAGTACCCCGAGTACTGAGCACACATCACCCTGAGCACTGAGCACCCTGCACCCTGAGCACGGAGCACCCAGCACCCCGAGCACTGCGCACCCAGCACCCTGAGCACTGAGCACCCAGTACCCTAAGCACTGAACACACAGCACCCTGAGTACTGAGCACCCTGAGCACTGAGCACCCAGCACCCTGGGCACTGTGCACCCAGCACCCCGAGCACTGAGCACCCAGCACCCCGAGAATGAGCACCCAGCACCCTGAGAACTGAGAACCGAGCACCCTGAGTACTGAGCACCCAGCACCCTGAGTACTGAGCCCCCAGAACCCTGAGTACTGAGCATCCAGCACCCTGAGTACTGAGCACCCAGCACCCTGAGTACTGAGCACCCAGCACCCAGAGTACTGAGCCCCCAGCACCCTGAGTACTGAGCACCCAGCACACTGAGTACTGAGCACCCAGCACCCTGAGCACTGAGCACAAAGCACGCTGAGTAATGAGCACTGAGCACCCTGAGTACTGAGCACCGAGGACCCTGAGCACTGAGCACCCAGCACCCTGAGTACTGAGCACCCAGCACCCTGAGTACTGAGCACCCAGCACCCCGAGCACTGAGCACCCTGAGTACTGTGCACCCAGCACCCTGAGTACTGAGCACTAAGCACCCAGAGCACTGAGCACCCAGCACCCCGAGCACGGAGCACCCAGGACCCCGAGCACTGAGTACTGAGCACCCAGCACCCTGAGTACTGAGCACCGAGCTCCCCGAGCACTGAGCACCCTGAGTACTGAGCACCCAGCACCCCGATCACTGAGCACCCAGCACCCTGAGCACTGAGCACCCAGAACCCCGAGCACTGAGCACCCAGCACCCTGAGTACTGAGCACCAAGCACCCCGAGCACTGAGCACCCAGCACCCTGAGTACTGAGCACTGAGCACCCAGCACCCCGAGCACTGAGCACCCAGCACCCTGTGTACTGAGCACTGAGCACCCTGAGTACAAAGCACCCAGGACCCTGAGTACTGACCACCCAGGACCCTGAGCACTGAGCACCGAGCACCCCGAGCACTGAGCACCCTGCACCCTGAGCACTCAGCACCCAGCACCCCGAGCACTGAACACCCAGCACCCTGAGCACTGAGCACCCAGCACCCTAAGCACTGAGCACCCAGCACCCAGAGCACTGAGCACCCAGCAACCTGAGCACTGAGCACCCAGCATCCTGAGTACTGAGCACCCAGCACCCTGAGTACTGAGCACCCAGACCCCGAGCTCTGAGCACCCAGCACCTCTAGCACTGTGCACCCAGCACCCTGAGTAATGAGAACCCAGCACCCTGAGTACTGAGCACCCAGCACCCTGAGCACTGAGCACCCAGCAGCCCGAGCACTGAGCACCCAGCATCCTGAGCACTGAGTACTGAGCACCCAGCACCCTGAACACTGAGCACCCAGCACCCTGAGCACTGAGCACCCAGCACCCTGAGTACTGAGCACCCAGCACCCCAAGCACTGAGCACCGAGCACCCTGAGTACTGAGCACCCAGCACGCTGAGCACTGAGCACCCAGCACCCTGAGTACTGAGCACCCAGCACCCTGAGTACTGAGCACCTAGCACCCTGAGTACTGAGCACCCAGCACCCCGAGCACTGAGCACCCAGCACCCTGAGCACTGAGCACCCAGCACCCTGAGTACTGAGCACCAAGCACCCTGAGCACTGAGCACCCAGCACCCTGAGCACTGAGCACCAAGCACCCTGAGCACTGAGAACCCAGCACCCTGAGCACTGAGCAACCAGCACCCTGAGCACTGAGCACCCAGCACCCTGAGTACTGAGCACCCAACGTACTGAGCACCGAGCACCCCGATCACTGAGCACCCAGCACCCTGAGTACTGAGCACCCAGCACCGCGAGCACTGAGCACCCAGCACCCTGAGTACTGAGCACCGAGCACCCTGAGTACTGAGCACCCAGCACCCCGAGCACTGAGCACCCAGCACCCGGAGCACTGAGCACCCAGCACCCGGAGCACTGAGCACCCAGCACTGAGCACCCAGCACCCTGAGTACTGAGCACCCAGCACCCTGAGCACTGAGCACACTGAGTACTGAGCAACCAGCACCCTGAGCACTGAGCACCCAGCACCCCGAGCACTGAGCACCCAGCACCCCGAGCACTGAGCACCCTGTGCACTGAGCACCGAGCACCCTGAGTACTGAGCACTGAGCACCCTGAGCACTGAGCACCCAGCACCCTGAGCACTGAGCACCCAGCACCCTGAGCACTGAGGACCCAGCACCACGAGCACTGAGAACCCAGCACCCTGAGTACTGAGCACCCAGCACCCTGAGCACTGAGGACGCAGCACCCCGAGCACTGAGCACCCAGCAGGCTGAGTACTGAGCACTGAGCACCCAGCACCCTGAGTACTGAGCACCCAGCACCCTGAGTAATGAGCACCCAGCACCCTGAGTACTGAGCACCGAGCACCCCGAGTACTGAGCACCCAGCACACCGAGCACTGAGCACCCAGCACCCCTAGCACTGAGCACCCAGCACACCGAGCACTGAGCACCCAGCACCCCGAGCACTGAGCACCCAGCACACCGAGCACTGAGCACCCAGCACCCCGAGCACTGAGCACCATGAGTACTAAGCACCGAGCACCATGAGCACAGAGCACCCAGCACCCCGAGTACTGAGCACCCAGCACCCTGAGTACTGAGCACTGAGCACCCTTAGTACTGAGCACCGAGCACCCTGAGTAATGAGCACCCAGCACCCTGAGCACTGAGCACGGAGCACGCCGAGGACTGAGCACCCAGCACCGTGAGCACTGAGCACCCTGCACCTTGAGTACTGACCACCGAGCACCCCGAGCACTGAGCACCCAGCACCCTAAGTACTGAGCACCCAGCACCCTGAGCACTGAGCACCCAGCACCCCGAGCACTGAGCACCCAGCACCCTGAGTACTGAGCACCCAGCACCCCGAGCACTGAGCACCGAGCACACTGACCACTGAGCACCCAGCACCCTGAGTACTGAGCAACCAGCACCCTGAGCACTGAGCACTCAGCACCCCGAATACTGAGCACCCAGCACCCTGAGTACTGAGCACTGAGCACCCTGAGCACTGAGCACCCAGCACCCCGAGCACTGAGCACCCAGCACCCTGAGTACTGAGCACCCGGCACCCTGAGTACTGAGCACTCAGCACCCTGAGTACTGAGCACCGAGCACCCCAAGCACTGAGCACCCAGCACCCTTAACACGGAGCACCCCGAGGACTGAGGACCCAGCACCCTGAGCACTGAGCACCCAGCACCTTGAGTACTGAGCACCGAGCACCTCGAGCCCTGAGCACCCAGCACCCTGAGTACTGAGCACCCAACACCATGAGCACTGAGCACCCAGCACCCCGAGCACTGAGCACCCAGCACCCTGAGTACAGAGCACCCAGCACCCTGAGCATTGAGCACCCAGCACCCTGAGTACTGAGCACCCTGAGTACTGAACACCCAGCACTCTGAGTACTGAGCACTGAGCACCCTGAGTACTGAGCACCCAGCACCCTGAGAACTGAGTACCCAGCACCCTGAGTACTGAGCACTGACAACCCTGAGTACTGAGCACCGAGCACCCTGAGTACTGAGCACGCAGCACCCTGAGCACAGAGCACCCAGCACCCTGAGCACTGAGCACACAGCACCCCGAGCACTGATCACCCAGCACCCTGAGTACTGAGCACCCAGCACCCTGAGCACTGAGCACCCAGCACCCTGAGTACTGAGCACCCAGCACCCTGAGTACTGAGCAACCAGTACCCTGAGCAATGAGCACTGAGCACCCAGCACCCTGAGCTCTGAGCACTGAGCACCCAGCACCCCGAGCACTGAGCACCCAGCACCCCGAGCACTGATCACCCATCACCCTGAGCACTGATCACCCAGCACCCTGAGTACTGAGCACCCAGCACCCTGAGTACTGAGCAACCAGCACCCTGAGCACTGAGCACTGAGCACCCAGCACCCTGAGCTCTGAGCACTGAGCACCCAGCACCCCGAGCACTGAGCACCCAGCACCCCGAGCACTGATCACCCAGCACCCTGAGCACTGATCACCCAGCACCCTGAGTACTGAGCACCCAGCACCCTGAGTACTGAGCACCCTGAGGACTGAGCACCCAGCACCCTGAGCACTGAGCACCCAGCACCCTGAGTACTGAGCACCGATCACCCTGAGCACTGAGCACCCAGCACCCCGAGCACTGAGCACCCAGCACCCTGAGTACTGAGCACTCAGCACCCTGAGTACTGAGCACTCAGCACCCTGAGTACTGAGCACCGAGCACCCCGAGCACTGAGCACCCAGCACCCTGAGCACTGAGCACCCAGCACCCTGAGCACTGAGCACCCAGCACCCTGAGTACTGAGCACAGATCACCCTGAGCACTGAGCTCCCAGCCCCCTGAGTACTGAGCACCCAGCACCCTGAGCCCTGAGCACCCAGCACACTGAGTACTGAGCACCAAGCACCCTGAGTACTGAGCACCCAGCACCCTGAGCACTGAGCACCCAGCACCCTGAGCACTGAGCACCCAGCACCCTGAGTACTGAGCACCCATCACCCCGAGCACTGAGCACCCAGCACCCTGAGAATGAGCACCCAGCACCCCGAGTACTGAGCACCGAGCACCCTGAGCACTGAGTACCCAGCACCCTGAGTACTGAGCACCCAGCACCCTGAGCACTGAGCACCCAGCACACTGAGTACTGAGCACCCAGCACCCTGAGCACTGAGCACCCAGCACCCTGAATACTGAGCATCCAGCACCCCGAGCACTGAGCACCGAGCACCCCGAGCACTGAGCACCCAGCACCCCGAGCACTGAGCACCCAGCACCCTGAGTACTGAGTACCCAGCACCCTGAGTACTGATCACCCAGCGTACTGAGCACCGAGCACCCCGAGCACTGAGCACCTAGCACCCTGAGTACTGAGCACCCAGCACCCTGAGCACTGAGCACCCAGCACCCTGAGTACTGAGCACCGAGCACCCTGAGTACTGAGCACCCAGCGCCTGAGTACTGAGCACCCAGCACCCTGAGTACTGAGCACCCAGCGTACTGAGCACCGCGCAGCCAGCACCCTGAGTACTGAGCACCCAGCACCCTGAGCACTGAGCACCCAGCACCCTGAGCACTGAGCACCCAGCACCCTGAGTACTGAGCACCGATCACCCTGAGCACTGAGCTCCCAGCCCCCTGAGTACTGAGCACCCAGCACCCTGAGCACTGAGCACCCAGCACCCTGAGTACTGAGCACCCAGCACCCTGAGCACTGAGCACCCAGCACCCTGAGTACTGAGCACCCATCATCCCGAGCACTGAGCACCCAGCACCCTGAGAATGAGCACCCAGCACCCCGAGTACTGAGCACCGAGCACCCCGAGCACTGAGCACCTAGCACCCTGAGTACTGAGCACCCAGCACCCTGAGCACTGAGCACCCAGCACCCTGAGTACTGAGCACCGAGCACCCTGAGTACTGAGCACCCAGCACCCTGAGCACTGAGCACCCAGCACCCCGAGCACTGAGCACCCAGCACACTGAGTACTGAGCACCCAGCACCCTGAGCACTGAGCACCCAGCACCCTGAATACTGAGCATCCAGCACCCCGAGCACTGAGCACCCAGCACCCTGAGTACTGAGCACTGAGCACCCAGCACCCCGAGCACTGAGCACCCAGCACCCTGTTTACTGAGCACTGAGTACCCAGCACCCAGAGCACTGAGCACCCAGCACCCTGAGAACTGAGCACCCTGAGTACTGAGAACCCAGCACCCTGAGCACTGAGCACCCAGCACCCCGAGCACTGAGCACCCAGCACCCAGAGCACTGAGCACTGAGCACCCTGAGTACTGAGCACCGAGCACCCCGAGCACTGAGCACCCAGCACCCTGAGCACTGAGCACCCTGAGGACTGAGCACCCAGCACCCTGAGCACTGAGCACCCAGCACCCTGAGTACTGAGCACCGATAACCTGAGCACTGAGCACCCAGCAAGCCGAGCACTGAGCACCCAGCACCCTGAGCACTGAGCACCGAGCACCCTGAGCACTGAGCACCGAGCACCCTGAGTACTGAGCACTGAGCACCCTGAGCACTGAGCACCCTGCACCCTGAGTACTGAGCACCCAGCACCCTGAGCACTGAGCACCCAGCACGCTGAGTACTGAGCACTGAGCACCCTGAGTACTGAGCACCGAGCACCCTGAGCACTGAGCACCCAGCACTCTGAGTACTGAGCACTGAGCACCCTGAGCACTGAGCACAAAGCACCCTGAGTACTGAGAACTGAGCACCCTGAGTACTGACCACCCAGCACTCTGAGCACTGAGCACCCAGCGCCCCGAGCACTAAGCACCCAGCACCCCGAGCACTGAGCACCCAGCACCCCGAGCACTGAGCACCCAGCACTCTGAGTACTGAGCACTGAGCCCCCTGAGCACTGAGCACAAAGCACCCTGAGTACTGTGCACCGAGCACCCTGAGTACTGAGCACCCAGCACTCTGAGCACTGAGCACCCAGCACCCCGAGCACTGAGCACCCAGCACCCCGAGCACTGAGCACCCAGCACCCCGAGCACTGAGCACCCAGCACCCTGAGTACTGAGCACTGAGCACCCTGAGTACTGATCACCGAGCACCCTGAGTACTGAGCACCCAGCAACCCGAGCACTGAGCACCAAGCACTCTGAGTACTGAGCCCCCAGCACCATGAGCACTGAGCCCCCAGCACAACGAGTACTGAGCACCCAGCACCCTGATTACTGAGCACCAAGCACCCCGAGCACTGAGCACCGAGCACCCCGAGCACTGAACACCCAGCACCCCGAGCACTGAGCACCCTGCACCCTGAGTACTGAGTACCCAGCACCCTGAGTACTGATCACCCAGCGTACTGAGCACCGAGCACCCCGAGCACTGAGCACCTAGCACCCTGAGTACTGAGCACCCAGCACCCTGAGCACTGAGCACCCAGCACCCTGAATACTGAGCACCGAGAACCCTGTGTACTGAGCACCCAGCGCCTGAGTACTGAGCACCCAGCACCCTGAGTACTGAGCACCCAGCGTACTGAGCACCGCGCAGCCAGCACCCTGAGTACTGAGCACCCAGCACCCTGAGCACTGAGCACCCAGCACCCTGAGCACTGAGCACCCAGCACCCTGAGTACTGAGCACCGATCACCTTGAGCACTGAGCTCCCAGCCCCCTGAGTACTGAGCACCCAGCACCCTGAGCACTGAGCACCCAGCACCCTGAGTACTGAGCACCCAGCACCCTGAGCACTGAGCACCCAGCACCCTGAGTACTGAGCACCCAGCACCCTGAGCACTGAGCACCCAGCACCCTGAGTACTGAGCACCCATCATCCCGAGCACTGAGCACCCACCACCCTGAGAATGAGCACCCAGCACCCCGAGTACTGAGCACCGAGCAATCCGAGCACTGAGCACCTAGCACCCTGAGTACTGAGCACCCAGCACCCTGAGCACTGAGCACCCAGCACCCTGAGCACTGAGCACCCAGGACCCCGAGCACTGAGGACCTAGCACCCTGAGCACTGAGCACCCAGCACCCTGAGCACTGAGCACCCAGCACCCTGAGCACTGAGCACCCAGCACCCTGAGTACTGAGCACCGATCACCCTGAGCACTGAGCTCCCAGCCCCCTGAGTACTGAGCACCCAGCACCCTGAGCACTGAGCACCCAGCACCCTGAGTACTGAGCACCCAGCACCCTGAGCACTGAGCACCCAGCACCCTGAGTACTGAGCACCCATCATCCCGAGCACTGAGCACCCAGCACCCTGAGAATGAGCACCCAGCACCCCGAGTACTGAGCACCGAGCACCCCGAGCACTGAGCACCTAGCACCCTGAGTACTGAGCACCCAGCACCCTGAGCACTGAGCACCCAGCACCCTGAGTACTGAGCACCGAGCACCCTGAGTACTGAGCACCCAGCACCCTGAGCACTGAGCACCCAGCACCCCGAGCACTGAGCACCCAGCACACTGAGTACTGAGCACCCAGCACCCTGAGCACTGAGCACCCAGCACCCTGAATACTGAGCATCCAGCACCCCGAGCACTGAGCACCCAGCACCCTGAGTACTGAGCACTGAGCACCCAGCACCCCGAGCACTGAGCACCCAGCACCCTGTTTACTGAGCACTGAGTACCCAGCACCCAGAGCACTGAGCACCCAGCACCCTGAGAACTGAGCACCCTGAGTACTGAGAACCCAGCACCCTGAGCACTGAGCACCCAGCACCCCGAGCACTGAGCACCCAGCACCCAGAGCACTGAGCACTGAGCACCCTGAGTACTGAGCACCGAGCACCCCGAGCACTGAGCACCCAGCACCCTGAGCACTGAGCACCCTGAGGACTGAGCACCCAGCACCCTGAGCACTGAGCACCCAGCACCCTGAGTACTGAGCACCGATAACCTGAGCACTGAGCACCCAGCAAGCCGAGCACTGAGCACCCAGCACCCTGAGCACTGAGCACCGAGCACCCTGAGCACTGAGCACCGAGCACCCTGAGTACTGAGCACTGAGCACCCTGAGCACTGAGCACCCTGCACCCTGAGTACTGAGCACCCAGCACCCTGAGCACTGAGCACCCAGCACGCTGAGTACTGAGCACTGAGCACCCTGAGTACTGAGCACCGAGCACCCTGAGCACTGAGCACCCAGCACTCTGAGTACTGAGCACTGAGCACCCTGAGCACTGAGCACAAAGCACCCTGAGTACTGAGAACTGAGCACCCTGAGTACTGACCACCCAGCACTCTGAGCACTGAGCACCCAGCACCCCGAGCACTAAGCACCCAGCACCCCGAGCACTGAGCACCCAGCACCCCGAGCACTGAGCACCCAGCACTCTGAGTACTGAGCACTGAGCCCCCTGAGCACTGAGCACAAAGCACCCTGAGTACTGTGCACCGAGCACCCTGAGTACTGAGCACCCAGCACTCTGAGCACTGAGCACCCAGCACCCCGAGCACTGAGCACCCAGCACCCCGAGCACTGAGCACCCAGCACCCCGAGCACTGAGCACCCAGCACCCTGAGTACTGAGCACTGAGCACCCTGAGTACTGATCACCGAGCACCCTGAGTACTGAGCACCCAGCAACCCGAGCACTGAGCACCAAGCACTCTGAGTACTGAGCACCCAGCACCATGAGCACTGAGCCCCCAGCACAACGAGTACTGAGCACCCAGCACCCTGATTACTGAGCACCAAGCACCCCGAGCACTGAGCACCGAGCACCCCGAGCACTGAACACCCAGCACCCCGAGCACTGAGCACCCTGCACCCTGAGTACTGAGTACCCAGCACCCTGAGTACTGATCACCCAGCGTACTGAGCACCGAGCACCCCGAGCACTGAGCACCTAGCACCCTGAGTACTGAGCACCCAGCACCCTGAGCACTGAGCACCCAGCACCCTGAGTACTGAGCACCGAGAACCCTGTGTACTGAGCACCCAGCGCCTGAGTACTGAGCACCCAGCACCCTGAGTACTGAGCACCCAGCGTACTGAGCACCGCGCAGCCAGCACCCTGAGTACTGAGCACCCAGCACCCTGAGCACTGAGCACCCAGCACCCTGAGCACTGAGCACCCAGCACCCTGAGTACTGAGCACCGATCACCTTGAGCACTGAGCTCCCAGCCCCCTGAGTACTGAGCACCCAGCACCCTGAGCACTGAGCACCCAGCACCCTGAGTACTGAGCACCCAGCACCCTGAGCACTGAGCACCCAGCACCCTGAGTACTGAGCACCCAGCACCCTGAGCACTGAGCACCCAGCACCCTGAGTACTGAGCACCCATCATCCCGAGCACTGAGCACCCACCACCCTGAGAATGAGCACCCAGCACCCCGAGTACTGAGCACCGAGCAATCCGAGCACTGAGCACCTAGCACCCTGAGTACTGAGCACCCAGCACCCTGAGCACTGAGCACCCAGCACCCTGAGCACTGAGCACCCAGGACCCCGAGCACTGAGGACCTAGCACCCTGAGCACTGAGCACCCAGCACCCTGAGTACTGAGCAACGAGCACCCTGAGTTCTGAGCACCCAGCACCCTGAGTACTGAGCACCCAGCACACTGAGTACTGAGCACCCAGCACCCTGAGCACTGATCACCCAGCACCCTGAGTACTGAGCACTGAGCACCCATCACCCCGAGCACTGAGCACCCAGCACCCTGAGAATGAGCACCCAGCACCCCGAGGACTGAGCACCGAGCACCCTGAGCACTGAGTACCCAGCACCCTGAGTACTGAGCACCCAGCACCCTGAGCACTGAGCACCCAGCTCACTGAGTACTGAGCACCCAGCACCCTGAGCACTGAGCACCCAGCACCCTGAGTACTGAGCATCCAGCACCCTGAGCACTGAGCACCCAGCACCCTGAGTACTGAGCACTGAGCACCCAGCACCCCGAGCACTGAGCACCCAGCACCCTGTTTACTGAGCACTGAGTACCCAGCACCCAGAGCACTGAGCACCCAGCACCCTGAGAACTGACCACCCTGAGTACTGAGAACCCAGCACCCTGAGCACTGAGCACCCAGCACCCCGAGCACTGAGCACCCAGTACCCAGAGCACTGAGCACTGAGCACCCTGAGTACTGAGCACTGAGCACCCCGAGCACTGAGCACCGAGCACCCTGAGCACTGAGCACCCTGAGGACTGAGCACCCAGCACCCTGAGCAGTGAGCACCCAGCACCCTGAGCACTGAGCACCCTGAGTACTGAGCACCGATCACCTGAGCACTGAGCACCCAGCACCCCGAGCACTGAGCACCCAGCACCCTGAGCACTGAGCACCCAGCAGCCTGAGCACTGAGTACCCAGCACCCTGAGTACTGAGCACCGATCACCCTGAGCACTGAGCTCCCAGCACCCTGAGTACTGAGCACCCATCACAGCGAGCACTGAGCACCCAGCAACCTGAGAATGAGCACCCAGCACCCCGAGTACTGAGCACCGAGCACCCTGAGCACTGAGTACCCAGCACCCTGAGTACTGAGCACCCAGCACCCTGAGCACGGAGCACCCAGCACACTGAGTACTGAGCACCCAGCACCCTGAGCACTGAGCACCCAGCACCCTGAGTACTGAGCACCCAGCACCCCGAGCACTGAGCACCCAGCACCCTGTTTACTGAGCACTGAGTACCCAGCACCCAGAGCACTAAGCACCCAGCACCCTGAGAACTGAGCACCCTGAGTACTGAGAACCCACCACCCTGAGCACTGAGCACCCAGCACCCCGAGCACTGAGCACCCAGCACCCAGAGCACTGAGCTCTGAGCATCCTGAGTACTGAGCACCGAGCACCCCGAGCACTGACCACCCAGCACCCTGAGCACTGAGCACCCTGAGGACTGAGCACCCAGCACCCTGAGCACTGAGCACCCAGCACCCTGAGCACTGAGCACCCTGAGGACTGAGCACCCAGCACCCTGAGCACTGAGCACCCAGGACCCTGAGTACTGAGCACCGATCACCTGAGCACTGAGCACCCAGCACCCCGAGCACTGAGCACCCAGCACCCTGAGCACTGAGCACCGAGGACCCTGAGCACGGAGCACTGAGCACCCTGAGCACTGAGCACCCTGCACCCTGAGTACTGAGCACCCAGCACCCTGAGCACTGAGGACCGAGCACACTGAGTACTAAGCACCATGCACCCTGAGTACTGAGCACCCAGCACCCTGAGCTCTGAGCACCCAGCACGCTGAGTACTGAGCACTGAGCACCCTGAGTACTGAGCACCCAGCACTCTGACTACTGAGCACTGAGCACCCTGAGCACTGAGCACCCAGCACCCTGAGTACTGAGCACCGATCACCCTGAGTACTGAGCACCCAGCACTCTGAGAACTGAGCACCCAGCACCCTGAGCACTGAGCACCCAGCACCCCGAGCACTGAGCACCGAGCACCCTGAGTACTAAGCACCCAGCACCCTGAGTACTCAGCACCCAGCACCCTGAGCACTGAGCACCCAGTACCCCGAGCACTGAGCATCGAGCACCCTGAGTACTAAGCACCCAGAACCCTGAGTACTGAGCACCCAGCACCCTGAGTACTGAGCACCCAGCACCCTGAGTACTGAGCACCCAGCGTACTGAGCACCGAGCACCCCGAGCACTGAGCACCTAGCACCCTGAGTACTGAGCACCCAGCACCCTGAGCACTGAGCACCCAGCACCCTGAGTACTGAGCACCGAGCACCCTGAGTACTGAGCACCCAGCACCCTGAGTACTGAGCACCCAGCACGCTGAGTACTGAGCACCCAGCGTACTGAGCGCCGAGCACCCAGCACCCTGAGTACTGAGCACCCAGCACCCTGAGCACTGAGCACCCAGCACCCTGAGTACTGAGTACTGAGGACCCCGAGTACTGAGCAAAGAGCACCCCGAGCTCTGAGCACCCAGCACCCCGAGCACCGAGCACCCTGAGTACTGAGCACCCAGCACCCTGAGCGCTGAGCACCCAGCACCCTGAGTACTGAGCACCGAGCACCCCGAGCACTGAGCACCCAGCACCCTGAGCACGGAGCACCCTGATTACTGAGCACTGAGCACCCTGAGTACTGACCACCCAGCACCCTGAGTACTGAGCACCCAGCACCCCGAGCAATGATCACCCTGAGTACTGAGCACCCAGCACCTTGAGCACCGAGCACCGAGCACCCCGAGTACTGAGCACCCAGCATCCTGAGTACTAAGCACCGAGCACCCTGAGTACTGAGCACCCAGCACCCTGAGCACTGAACACACAGCACCCTGAGTACTGAGCACCCGGAGCACTGAGCACCCAGCACCCTGAGTACTGAGCACCGAGCACCCCGAGAACTGAGCACCCAGCACCCCGAGCACTCAGCACCCAGCACCCCGAGCACTGAGCACCCAGCACCCTGAGTACTGAGCACCCAGCACCCTGAGTACTGAGCAACCAACACCCCGAGCACTGAGCACCCAGCACCCTGAGCACTGAGCACCCAGCACCCTGAGCACTGAGCACCCAGCACCCCGAGCACTGAGCACCCAGCACCCTGAGTACTGAGCACTGAGCACCCAGCACCCCGAGCACTGAGACCCCAGCACCTTGAGTACTGAGCACTGAGCACCTAGCACCCCAAGCACTGAGCACCCAGCACCCTGAGCCCTGAGCACACATCGCCCGAGTACTGAGCACCCAGCACCCAGAGTACTGAGCACCCAGCATCCTGAGTACTGAGCACCCAGCACCCCGAGTACTGAGCAAACAGCACCCTGAGTACTGAGCACCCAGCACCCTGAGCACTGAGCACCCAGCACCCCGAGCACTGAGGACCTAGCACCCTGAGCACTGAGCACCCAGCACCCTGAGTACTGAGCACCGAGCACCCTGAGTACTGAGCACCCAGCACCCTGAGTACTGAGCACCCAGCACACTGAGTACTGAGCACCCAGCACCCTGAGCACTGATCACCCAGCACCCTGAGTACTGAGCACTGAGTACCCAGCACCCCGAGCACTGAGCACCCAGCACCCTGAGTACTGAGCACCGAGTACCCTGAGTACTGAGCACACAGCACCCCGAGCACTGAGCACCCAGCACCCTGAGTACTGAGCACTGAGCACCCAGCACCCCGAGCACTGAGCACACAGCACCCTGTGTACTGAGCACTGAGTACCCAGTACCCCGAGCACTGAGACCCAGCACCCTGAGCACTGAGCACCCAGCACCCCGAGAACTGAGCACCCAGCACCCCGAGCACTGTGCACCCAGCACCCTGAGCACTGAGCACCCAGCACCCTGAGTACTGAGCACCCAGCACCCTGAGCACTGAGCACCCAGCACCCTGAGCACTGAGCACCCAGCACCCTGAGTACTGAGCACCCAGCACCCTGAGTACTGAACACCCAGCACACCGAGCACTGAGCACCCAGCACCCTGAGCACTGAGCACCGAGCACCCTGAGTACTGAGCACCCAGCACCCTGAGTACTGAGCACCCAGCACCCTGAGCACTGAGCACCCAGCACCCTGAGCACTGAGCACCCAGCACCCTGATTACTGAGGACCCAGCACCCTGAGTACTGAACACCCAGCACCCTGAGCACTGAGCACTGAGCACCCAGCACCCTGAGCACTGAGCACTGAGCACCCAGCATCCTGAGCACTGAGCACCCATCACCCCGAGCACTGAGCACCCAGCACCCTGAGCACCCAGCACCCTGAGCACTGAGCACCCTGAGCACTGAGCACTGAGCACCCAGCACCCTGATTACTGAGCACCCAACACTCTGAGCACTGAGCACCCAGCACGGTGAGTACTGAGCACTGAGCACCCAGCACCCTGAGTACTGAGCACCCAGCACCCCGAGGACTGAGCACCCAGCACCCTGTGTACTGAGCACCGAGCACCCCGAGCACTGAGCACCCAGCACCCTGAGTACTGAGCACCCAGCACCCCGAGAATGAGCACCCAGCACGCCGAGCACTGAGCACCCAGCACCCTGAGCACTGAGCACCCAGCACCCTGAGTACTGAGCACCCAGCACCCCAAGCACTGAGCACCCAGCACCCTGAGTACTGAGCACCCTGAGTACTGAGCTCCCAGCACCCTGAGTACTGAGCACCCTGCACCCCGAGCACTGAGCTCCCTGAGTACTGAGCACCCAGCACCCTGAGTACTGAGCACCCAGCACCCTGAGTACTGAGGACTGAGCACAAAGAGAACTGAGCACCCAGCACCCCGAGGACTGACCACCCAGCACCCTGAGTACTGAGCACCGAGCACCCCGAGCACTGAGCACCCAGCACCCTGAGCACTGAGCACCCAGCACCCCGAGCACTGAGCACCCAGTAACCTGAGCACTGAGCACCCAGCACCCCGAGCACTGAGCACCCAGCACCCTGAGCACCCAGCAGCCTGAGCACTGAGCACACTGAGCACTGAGCACTGAGCACAGAGCACCCTGAGTACTGAGCACCCAACACTCTGAGCACTGAGCACCCAGCACCCTGAGTACTGAGCACCGAGCACCCTGAGTACTGAGCACCCAGCACCCTGAGTACTGAGCACCCAGCACCCTGAGTACTGAGCACCCAGCGTACTGAGCACCGAGCACCCAGCACCCTGAGTACTGAGCACTGAGCACCCAGAGAACTGAGCACCCAGCACCCAGAGGACTGAGCACCCAGCACCCTGTGCACTGAGCACTGAGCATCCAGCACCCCGAGCACTGAGCACCCTGAGCTCTTAGCACCCTGAGTACTGAGCACCCAGAACCCTGAGTACTGAGCACCCAGCACCCTGAGCACTGAGCACCCAGCACCCTGAGTACTGAGCACCGAGCACCCCGAGCACTGAGCACCCAGCACCCTGAGTACTGAGCCCCGAGCTCCCCGAGCACTGAGCACCCTGAGTACTGAGCACCCAGCACCCTGAGTACTGAGCACCGAGCACCCCGAGCACTGAGCACCCAGCACCCCGAGCACTGAGCACCCAGCACCCTGAGTACTGAGCACCCAGCACCCTGAGAATGAGCACCGTGAGCACTGAGTACCCAGCACCGTGAGTACTGAGCACCGAGCACCCTGAGCACTGAGCACCCAGCACCCTGAGTACTGAGCACCCAGCACCCTGAGTACTGAGCACCCAGCACCCCGAGCACTGAGCACCGAACACCCTGAGTACTGAGCACCCAGCACCCTGAGCACTGAGCACCCAGCACAACGAGTACTGAGCACAAAGCACCCTGATTACTGAGCACCAAGCACCCCGAGCACTGAGCACCGAGCACCCCAAGCACTGAGCACCCAGCACCCCGAGCACTGAGCACCCAGCACCCTGAGTACTAAGCACCCAGCACCCTGAGTACTGAGCACCCAGCACCCTGAGTACTGAGCACCCAGCACCCTGAGTACTGAGCACCCAGCGTACTGAGCACCGAGCACCCCGAGCACTGAGCACCTAGCACCCTGAGTACTGAGCACCGAGCACCCTGAGCACTGAGCACCCAGCACCCTGAGTACTGAGCACCGAGCACCCTGAGTACTGAGCACCCAGCACCCTGAGTACTGAGCACCCAGCACCCTGAGTACTGAGCACCCAGCGTACTGAGCACCGAGCACCCAGCACCCTGAGTACTGAGCACCCAGCACCCTGAGCACTGAGCACCCAGCACCCTGAGCACTGAGCACCCAGCACCCTGAGTACTGAGCACCCAGCACCCTGAGCACTGAGCACCCAGCACCCTGAGTACTGAGCACCCAGCACCCTGAGCACTGAGCACCCAGCACCCTAAGTACTGAGCACCCAGCACCCTGAGCACTGAGCAACCAGCACCCTGAGTACTGAGCACCCATCACAGCGAGCACTGAGCACCCAGCACCCTGAGAATGAGCACCCAGCACCCCGAGTACTGAGCACCGAGCACCCTGAGCACTGAGTACCCAGCACCCTGAGTACTGAGCACCCAGCACCCTGAGCACTGAGCACCCAGCACACTGAGTACTGAGCACCCAGCACCCTGAGCACTGAGCACCCAGCACCCTGAGTACTGAGCATCCAGCACCCCGAGCACTGAGCACCCAGCACCCAGAGCACTGAGCACTGAGCACCCTGAGTACTGAGCACCGAGCACCCCGAGCACTGAGCACCCAGCACCCTGAGCACTGAGCACCCTGAGGACTGAGCACCCAGCACCCTGAGCACTGAGCACCCAGCACCCTGAGCACTGAGCACCCTGAGGACTGAGCACCCAGCACCCTGAGCACTGAGCACCCAGCACCCTGAGTACTGAGCAGCGATCACCTGAGCACTGAGCACCCAGCACCCCGAGCACTGAGCACCCAGCACCCTGAGCACTGAGCACCGAGCACCCTGAGTACTGAGCACTGAGCACCCTGAGCACTGAGCACCCTGCACCCTGAGTACTGAGCACCCAGCACCCTGAGCACTGAGGACCGAGCACACTGAGTACTAAGCACCCTGCACCCTGAGTACTGAGCACCCAGCAACCTGAGCACTGAGCACCCAGCACGCTGAGTACTGAGCACTGAGCACCCTGAGTACTGAGCACCGAGCACCCTGAGCACTGAGCACCCAGCACCCTGAGTACTGAGCACTGAGCACCCTGAGCACTGAGCACCCAGCACCCTGAGTACTGAGCACGGATCACCCTGAGTACTGAGCACCCAGCACCCCGAGCACTGAGCACCCAGCACCCCGAGCACTGAGCACCCAGCAAGCCGAGCACTGAGCACCCAGCACCCTGAGCACTGAGCACCGAGCACCCTGAGCACTGAGCACCGAGCACCCTGAGTACTGAGCACTGAGCACCCTGAGCACTGAGCACCCTGCACCCTGAGTACTGAGCACCCAGCACCCTGAGCACTGAGCACCCAGCACGCTGAGTACTGAGCACTGAGCACCCTGAGTACTGAGCGCCGAGCACCCTGAGCACTGAGCACCCAGCACTCTGAGTACTGAGCACTGAGCACCCTGAGCACTGAGCACAAAGCACCCTGAGTACTGAGAACTGAGCACCCTGAGTACTGACCACCCAGCACTCTGAGCACTGAGCACCCAGCACCCCGAGCACTAAGCACCCAGCACCCCGAGCACTGAGCACCCAGCACCCCGAGCACTGAGCACCCAGCACCCTGAGTACTGAGCACTGAGCCCCCTGAGTACTGAGCACAAAGCACCCTGAGTACTGAGAACTGAGCACCCTGAGTACTGAGCACCCAGCACTCTGAGCACTGAGCACCCAGCACCCCGAGCACTGAGCACCCAGCACCCCGAGCACTGAGCACCCAGCACCCCGAGCACTGAGCACCCAGCACCCTGAGTACTGAGCACTGAGCACCCTGAGTACTGATCACCGAGCACCCTGAGTACTGAGCACCCAGCAACCCGAGCACTGAGCACCAAGCACTCTGAGTACTGAGCACCCAGCACCATGAGCACTGAGCACCCAGCACAACGAGTACTGAGCACCCAGCACCCTGATTACTGAACACCCAGCACCCCGAGCACTGAGCACCCTGCACCCTGAGTACTGAGTACCCAGCACCCTGAGTACTGATCACCCAGCGTACTGAGCACCGAGCACCCCGAGCACTGAGCACCTAGCACCCTGAGTACTGAGCACCCAGCACCCTGAGCACTGAGCACCCAGCACCCTGAGTACTGAGCACCGAGCACCCTGTGTACTGAGCACCCAGCGCCTGAGTACTGAGCACCCAGCACCCTGAGTACTGAGCACCCAGCGTACTGAGCACCGCGCAGCCAGCACCCTGAGTACTGAGCACCCAGCACCCTGAGCACTGAGCACCCAGCACCCTGAGCACTGAGCACCCAGCACCCTGAGTACTGAGCACCGATCACCTTGAGCACTGAGCTCCCAGCCCCCTGAGTACTGAGCACCCAGCACCCTGAGCACTGAGCACCCAGCACCCTGAGTACTGAGCACCCAGCACCCTGAGCACTGAGCACCCAGCACCCTGAGTACTGAGCACCCAGCACCCTGAGCACTGAGCACCCAGCACCCTGAGTACTGAGCACCCATCATCCCGAGCACTGAGCACCCACCACCCTGAGAATGAGCACCCAGCACCCCGAGTACTGAGCACCGAGCAATCTGAGCACTGAGCACCTAGCACCCTGAGTACTGAGCACCCAGCACCCTGAGCACTGAGCACCCAGCACCCTGAGCACTGAGCACCCAGGACCCCGAGCACTGAGGACCTAGCACCCTGAGCACTGAGCACCCAGCACCCTGAGTACTGAGCAACGAGCACCCTGAGTTCTGAGCACCCAGCACCCTGAGTACTGAGCACCCAGCACACTGAGTACTGAGCACCCAGCACCCTGAGCACTGATCACCCAGCACCCTGAGTACTGAGCACTGAGCACCCATCACCCCGAGCACTGAGCACCCAGCACCCTGAGTACTGAGCACTGAGCACCCAGCACCCCGAGCACTGAGCACCCAGCACCCTGAGAACTGACCACCCTGAGTACTGAGAACCCAGCACCCTGAGCACTGAGCACCCAGCACCCCGAGCACTGAGCACCCAGTACCCAGAGCACTGAGCACTGAGCACCCTGAGTACTGAGCACTGAGCACCCCGAGCACTGAGCACCGAGCACCCTGAGCACTGAGCACCCTGAGGACTGAGCACCCAGCACCCTGAGCACTGAGCACCCAGCACCCTGAGCACTGAGCACCCTGAGTACTGAGCACCGATCACCTGAGCACTGAGCACCCAGCACCCCGAGCACTGAGCACCCAGCACCCTGAGCACTGAGCACCCAGCAGCCTGAGCACTGAGCACCCAGCACCCTGAGCACTGAGTACCCAGCACCCTGAGTACTGAGCACCGATCACCCTGAGCACTGAGCTCCCAGCCCCCTCAGTACTGAGCACCCAGCACCCTGAGCACTGAGCACCCATCACCCTGAGTACTGAGCACCCAGCACCCTGAGCACTGAGCACCCAGCAACCTGAGTACTGAGCACCCAGCACCCTGAGCACTGAGCACCCAGCACCCTGAGTACTGAGCACCCATCACAGCGAGCACTGAGCACCCAGCAACCTGAGAATGAGCACCCAGCACCCCGAGTACTGAGCACCGAGCACCCTGAGCACTGAGTACCCAGCACCCTGAGTACTGAGCACCCAGCACCCTGAGCACGGAGCACCCAGCACACTGAGTACTGAGCACCCAGCACCCTGAGCACTGAGCACCCAGCACCCTGAGTACTGAGCACCCAGCACCCCGAGCACTGAGCACCCAGCACCCTGTTTACTGAGCACTGAGTACCCAGCACCCAGAGCACTAAGCACCCAGCACCCTGAGAACTGAGCGCCCTGAGTACTGAGAACCCACCACCCTGAGCACTGAGCACCCAGCACCCCGAGCACTGAGCACCCAGCACCCAGAGCACTGAGCTCTGAGCATCCTGAGTACTGAGCACCGAGCACCCCGAGCACTGACCACCCAGCACCCTGAGCACTGAGCACCCTGAGGACTGAGCACCCAGCACCCTGAGCACTGAGCACCCAGCACCCTGAGCACTGAGCACCCTGAGGACTGAGCACCCAGCACCCTGAGCACTGAGCACCCAGCACCCTGAGTACTGAGCAGCGATCACCTGAGCACTGAGCACCCAGCACCCCGAGCACTGAGCACCCAGCACCCTGAGCACTGAGCACCGAGCACCCTGAGTACTGAGCACTGAGCACCCTGAGCACTGAGCACCCTGCACCCTGAGTACTGAGCACCCAGCACCCTGAGCACTGAGGACCGAGCACACTGAGTACTAAGCACCCTGCACCCTGAGTACTGAGCACCCAGCAACCTGAGCACTGAGCACCCAGCACGCTGAGTACTGAGCACTGAGCACCCTGAGTACTGAGCACCGAGCACCCTGAGCACTGAGCACCCAGCACCCTGAGTACTGAGCACTGAGCACCCTGAGCACTGAGCACCCAGCACCCTGAGTACTGAGCACGGATCACCCTGAGTACTGAGCACCCAGCACCCCGAGCACTGAGCACCCAGCACCCCGAGCACTGAGCACCCAGCAAGCCGAGCACTGAGCACCCAGCACCCTGAGCACTGAGCACCGAGCACCCTGAGCACTGAGCACCGAGCACCCTGAGTACTGAGCACTGAGCACCCTGAGCACTGAGCACCCTGCACCCTGAGTACTGAGCACCCAGCACCCTGAGCACTGAGCACCCAGCACGCTGAGTACTGAGCACTGAGCACCCTGAGTACTGAGCGCCGAGCACCCTGAGCACTGAGCACCCAGCACTCTGAGTACTGAGCACTGAGCACCCTGAGCACTGAGCACAAAGCACCCTGAGTACTGAGAACTGAGCACCCTGAGTACTGACCACCCAGCACTCTGAGCACTGAGCACCCAGCACCCCGAGCACTAAGCACCCAGCACCCCGAGCACTGAGCACCCAGCACCCCGAGCACTGAGCACCCAGCACCCTGAGTACTGAGCACTGAGCCCCCTGAGTACTGAGCACAAAGCACCCTGAGTACTGAGAACTGAGCACCCTGAGTACTGAGCACCCAGCACTCTGAGCACTGAGCACCCAGCACCCCGAGCACTGAGCACCCAGCACCCCGAGCACTGAGCACCCAGCACCCCGAGCACTGAGCACCCAGCACCCTGAGTACTGAGCACTGAGCACCCTGAGTACTGATCACCGAGCACCCTGAGTACTGAGCACCCAGCAACCCGAGCACTGAGCACCAAGCACTCTGAGTACTGAGCACCCAGCACCATGAGCACTGAGCACCCAGCACAACGAGTACTGAGCACCCAGCACCCTGATTACTGAACACCCAGCACCCCGAGCACTGAGCACCCTGCACCCTGAGTACTGAGTACCCAGCACCCTGAGTACTGATCACCCAGCGTACTGAGCACCGAGCACCCCGAGCACTGAGCACCTAGCACCCTGAGTACTGAGCACCCAGCACCCTGAGCACTGAGCACCCAGCACCCTGAGTACTGAGCACCGAGCACCCTGTGTACTGAGCACCCAGCGCCTGAGTACTGAGCACCCAGCACCCTGAGTACTGAGCACCCAGCGTACTGAGCACCGCGCAGCCAGCACCCTGAGTACTGAGCACCCAGCACCCTGAGCACTGAGCACCCAGCACCCTGAGCACTGAGCACCCAGCACCCTGAGTACTGAGCACCGATCACCTTGAGCACTGAGCTCCCAGCCCCCTGAGTACTGAGCACCCAGCACCCTGAGCACTGAGCACCCAGCACCCTGAGTACTGAGCACCCAGCACCCTGAGCACTGAGCACCCAGCACCCTGAGTACTGAGCACCCAGCACCCTGAGCACTGAGCACCCAGCACCCTGAGTACTGAGCACCCATCATCCCGAGCACTGAGCACCCACCACCCTGAGAATGAGCACCCAGCACCCCGAGTACTGAGCACCGAGCAATCTGAGCACTGAGCACCTAGCACCCTGAGTACTGAGCACCCAGCACCCTGAGCACTGAGCACCCAGCACCCTGAGCACTGAGCACCCAGGACCCCGAGCACTGAGGACCTAGCACCCTGAGCACTGAGCACCCAGCACCCTGAGTACTGAGCAACGAGCACCCTGAGTTCTGAGCACCCAGCACCCTGAGTACTGAGCACCCAGCACACTGAGTACTGAGCACCCAGCACCCTGAGCACTGATCACCCAGCACCCTGAGTACTGAGCACTGAGCACCCATCACCCCGAGCACTGAGCACCCAGCACCCTGAGTACTGAGCACTGAGCACCCAGCACCCCGAGCACTGAGCACCCAGCACCCTGAGAACTGACCACCCTGAGTACTGAGAACCCAGCACCCTGAGCACTGAGCACCCAGCACCCCGAGCACTGAGCACCCAGTACCCAGAGCACTGAGCACTGAGCACCCTGAGTACTGAGCACTGAGCACCCCGAGCACTGAGCACCGAGCACCCTGAGCACTGAGCACCCTGAGGACTGAGCACCCAGCACCCTGAGCACTGAGCACCCAGCACCCTGAGCACTGAGCACCCTGAGTACTGAGCACCGATCACCTGAGCACTGAGCACCCAGCACCCCGAGCACTGAGCACCCAGCACCCTGAGCACTGAGCACCCAGCAGCCTGAGCACTGAGCACCCAGCACCCTGAGCACTGAGTACCCAGCACCCTGAGTACTGAGCACCGATCACCCTGAGCACTGAGCTCCCAGCCCCCTCAGTACTGAGCACCCAGCACCCTGAGCACTGAGCACCCATCACCCTGAGTACTGAGCACCCAGCACCCTGAGCACTGAGCACCCAGCAACCTGAGTACTGAGCACCCAGCACCCTGAGCACTGAGCACCCAGCACCCTGAGTACTGAGCACCCATCACAGCGAGCACTGAGCACCCAGCAACCTGAGAATGAGCACCCAGCACCCCGAGTACTGAGCACCGAGCACCCTGAGCACTGAGTACCCAGCACCCTGAGTACTGAGCACCCAGCACCCTGAGCACGGAGCACCCAGCACACTGAGTACTGAGCACCCAGCACCCTGAGCACTGAGCACCCAGCACCCTGAGTACTGAGCACCCAGCACCCCGAGCACTGAGCACCCAGCACCCTGTTTACTGAGCACTGAGTACCCAGCACCCAGAGCACTAAGCACCCAGCACCCTGAGAACTGAGCGCCCTGAGTACTGAGAACCCACCACCCTGAGCACTGAGCACCCAGCACCCCGAGCACTGAGCACCCAGCACCCAGAGCACTGAGCTCTGAGCATCCTGAGTACTGAGCACCGAGCACCCCGAGCACTGACCACCCAGCACCCTGAGCACTGAGCACCCTGAGGACTGAGCACCCAGCACCCTGAGCACTGAGCACCCAGCACCCTGAGCACTGAGCACCCTGAGGACTGAGCACCCAGCACCCTGAGCACTGAGCACCCAGCACCCTGAGTACTGAGCACCGATCACCTGAGCACTGAGCACCCAGCACCCCGAGCACTGAGCACCCAGCACCCTGAGCACTGAGCACCGAGGACCCTGAGCACTGAGCACTGAGCACCCTGAGCACTGAGCACCCTGCACCCTGAGTACTGAGCACCCAGCACCCTGAGCACTGAGGACCGAGCACACTGAGTACTAAGCACCCTGCACCCTGAGTACTGAGCACCCAGCACCCTGAGCTCTGAGCACCCAGCACGCTGAGTACTGAGCACTGAGCACCCTGAGTACTGAGCACCGAGCACCCTGAGCACTGAGCACCCAGCACTCTGACTACTGAGCACTGAGCACCCTGAGCACTGAGCACCCAGCACCCTGAGTACTGAGCACCGATCACCCTGAGTACTGAGCACCCAGCACTCTGAGAACTGAGCACCCAGCACCCTGAGCACTGAGCACCCAGCACCCCGAGCACTGAGCACCGAGCACCCTGAGTACTAAGCACCCAGCACCCTGAGTACTCAGCACCCAGCACCCTGAGCACTGAGCACCCAGCACCCCGAGCACTGAGCATCGAGCACCCTGAGTACTAAGCACCCAGAACCCTGAGTACTGAGCACCCAGCACCCTGAGTACTGAGCACCCAGCACCCTGAGTACTGAGCACCCAGCGTACTGAGCACCGAGCACCCCGAGCACTGAGCACCTAGCACCCTGAGTACTGAGCACCCAGCACCCTGAGCACTGAGCACCCAGCACCCTGAGTACTGAGCACCGAGCACCCTGAGTACTGAGCACCCAGCACCCTGAGTACTGAGCACCCAGCACGCTGAGTACTGAGCACCCAGCGTACTGAGCGCCGAGCACCCAGCACCCTGAGTACTGAGCACCCAGCACCCTGAGCACTGAGCACCCAGCACCCTGAGTACTGAGTACTGAGCACCCCGAGTACTGAGCAAAGAGCACCCCGAGCTCTGAGCACCCAGCACCCCGAGCACCGAGCACCCTGAGTACTGAGCACCCAGCACCCTGAGCGCTGAGCACCCAGCACCCTGAGTACTGAGCACCGAGCACCCCGAGCACTGAGCACCCAGCACCCTGAGCACGGAGCACCCTGATTACTGAGCACTGAGCACCCTGAGTACTGACCACCCAGCACCCTGAGTACTGAGCACCCAGCACCCTGAGCAATGATCACCCTGAGTACTGAGCACCCAGCACCTTGAGCACCGAGCACCGAGCACCCCGAGTACTGAGCACCCAGCATCCTGAGTACTAAGCACCGAGCACCCTGAGTACTGAGCACCCAGCACCCTGAGCACTGAACACACAGCACCCTGAGTACTGAGCACCCGGAGCACTGAGCACCCAGCACCCTGAGTACTGAGCACCGAGCACCCCGAGAACTGAGCACCCAGCACCCCGAGCACTCAGCACCCAGCACCCCGAGCACTGAGCACCCAGCACCCTGAGTACTGAGCACCCAGCACCCTGAGTACTGAGCAACCAACACCCCGAGCACTGAGCACCCAGCACCCTGAGCACTGAGCACCCAGCACCCTGAGCACTGAGCACCCAGCACCCCGAGCACTGAGCACCCAGCACCCTGAGTACTGAGCACTGAGCACCCAGCACCCCGAGCACTGAGACCCCAGCACCTTGAGTACTGAGCACTGAGCACCTAGCACCCCGAGCACTGAGCACCCAGCACCCTGAGCCCTGAGCACACATCACCCGAGTACTGAGCACCCAGCACCCAGAGTACTGAGCACCCAGCATCCTGAGTACTGAGCGCCCAGCACCCCGAGTACTGAGCAACCAGCACCCTGAGTACTGAGCACCCAGCACCCTGAGCACTGAGCACCCAGCACCCCGAGCACTGAGGACCTAGCACCCTGAGCACTGAGCACCCAGCACCCTGAGTACTGAGCACCGAGCACCCTGAGTACTGAGCACCCAGCACCCTGAGTACTGAGCACCCAGCACACTGAGTACTGAGCACCCAGCACCCTGAGCACTGATCACCCAGCACCCTGAGTACTGAGCACTGAGTACCCAGCACCCCGAGCACTGAGCACCCAGCACCCTGAGTACTGAGCACCGAGTACCCTGAGTACTGAGCACACAGCACCCCGAGCACTGAGCACCCAGCACCCTGAGTACTGAGCACTGAGCACCCAGCACCCCGAGCACTGAGCACACAGCACCCTGTGTACTGAGCACTGAGTACCCAGTACCCCGAGCACTGAGACCCAGCACCCTGAGCACTGAGCACCCTGCACCCCGAGAACTGAGCACCCAGCACCCCGAGCAATGTGCACCCAGCACCCTGAGCACTGAGCACCCAGCACCCTGAGTACTGAGCACCCAGCACCCTGAGCACTGAGCACCCAGCACCCTGAGCACTGAGCACCCAGCACCCTGAGTACTGAGCACCCAGCACCCTGAGTACTGAACACCCAGCACACCGAGCACTGAGCACCCAGCACCCTGAGCACTGAGCACCGAGCACCCTGAGTACTGAGCACCCAGCACCCTGAGTACTGAGCACCCAGCACCCTGAGCACTGAGCACCCAGCACCCTGAGCACTGAGCACCCAGCACCCTGATTACTGAGGACCCAGCACCCTGAGTACTGAACACCCAGCACCCTGAGCACTGAGCACTGAGCACCCAGCACCCTGAGCACTGAGCACTGAGCACCCAGCACCCTGAGCACTGAGCACCCTGAGCACTGAGCACTGAGCACCCAGCACCCTGATTACTGAGCACCCAACACTCTGAGCACTGAGCACCCAGCACGGTGAGTACTGAGCACTGAGCACCCAGCACCCTGAGTACTGAGCACCCAGCACCCCGAGCACTGAGCACCCAGCACCCTGTGTACTGAGCACCGAGCACCCCGAGCACTGAGCACCCAGCACCCTGAGTACTGAGCACCCAGCACCCCGAGAATGAGCACCCAGCACGCCGAGCACTGAGCACCCAGCACCCTGAGCACTGAGCACCCAGCACCCTGAGTACTGAGCACCCAGCACCCCAAGCACTGAGCACCCAGCACCCTGAGTACTGAGCACCCTGAGTACTGAGCTCCCAGCACCCTGAGTACTGAGCACCCTGCACCCCGAGCACTGAGCTCCCTGAGTACTGAGCACCCAGCACCCTGAGTACTGAGCACCCAGCACCCTGAGTACTGAGGACTGAGCACAAAGAGAACTGAGCACCCAGCACCCCGAGGACTGACCACCCAGCACCCTGAGTACTGAGCACCGAGCACCCCGAGCACTGAGCACCCAGCACCCTGAGCACTGAGCACCCAGCACCCCGAGCACTGAGCACCCAGTAACCTGAGCACTGAGCACCCAGCACCCCGAGCACTGAGCACCCAGCACCCTGAGCACCCAGCAGCCTGAGCACTGAGCACACTGAGCACTGAGCACTGAGCACAGAGCACCCTGAGTACTGAGCACCCAACACTCTGAGCACTGAGCACCCAGCACCCTGAGTACTGAGCACCGAGCACCCTGAGTACTGAGCACCCAGCACCCTGAGTACTGAGCACCCAGCACCCTGAGTACTGAGCACCCAGCGTACTGAGCACCGAGCACCCAGCACCCTGAGTACTGAGCACTGAGCACCCAGAGAACTGAGCACCCAGCACCCAGAGGACTGAGCACCCAGCACCCTGTGCACTGAGCACTGAGCATCCAGCACCCCGAGCACTGAGCACCCTGAGCTCTTAGCACCCTGAGTACTGAGCACCCAGAACCCTGAGTACTGAGCACCCAGCACCCTGAGCACTGAGCACCCAGCACCCTGAGTACTGAGCACCGAGCACCCCGAGCACTGAGCACCCAGCACCCTGAGTACTGAGCCCCGAGCTCCCCGAGCACTGAGCACCCTGAGTACTGAGCACCCAGCACCCTGAGTACTGAGCACCGAGCACCCCGAGCACTGAGCACCCAGCACCCCGAGCACTGAGCACCCAGCACCCTGAGTACTGAGCACCCAGCACCCTGAGAATGAGCACCGTGAGCACTGAGTACCCAGCACCGTGAGTACTGAGCATCGAGCACCCTGAGCACTGAGCACCCAGCACCCTGAGTACTGAGCACCCAGCACCCTGAGTACTGAGCACCCAGCACCCCGAGCACTGAGCACCGAACACCCTGAGTACTGAGCACCCAGCACCCTGAGCACTGAGCACCCAGCACAACGAGTACTGAGCACAAAGCACCCTGATTACTGAGCACCAAGCACCCCGAGCACTGAGCACCGAGCACCCCAAGCACTGAGCACCCAGCACCCCGAGCACTGAGCACCCAGCACCCTGAGTACTAAGCACCCAGCACCCTGAGTACTGAGCACCCAGCACCCTGAGTACTGAGCACCCAGCACCCTGAGTACTGAGCACCCAGCGTACTGAGCACCGAGCACCCCGAGCACTGAGCACCTAGCACCCTGAGTACTGAGCACCGAGCACCCTGAGCACTGAGCACCCAGCACCCTGAGTACTGAGCACCGAGCACCCTGAGTACTGAGCACCCAGCACCCTGAGTACTGAGCACCCAGCACCCTGAGTACTGAGCACCCAGCGTACTGAGCACCGAGCACCCAGCACCCTGAGGACTGAGCACCCAGCACCCTGAGCACTGAGCACCGAGCACCCTGAGCACTGAGCACCCAGCACCCTGAGTACTGAGCACCCAGCACCCTGAGCACTGAGCACCCAGCACCCTGAGTACTGAGCACCCAGCACCCTGAGCACTGAGCACCCAGCACCCTAAGTACTGAGCACCCAGCACCCTGAGCACTGAGCAACCAGCACCCTGAGTACTGAGCACCCATCACAGCGAGCACTGAGCACCCAGCACCCTGAGAATGAGCACCCAGCACCCCGAGTACTGAGCACCGAGCACCCTGAGCACTGAGTACCCAGCACCCTGAGTACTGAGCACCCAGCACCCTGAGCACTGAGCACCCAGCACACTGAGTACTGAGCACCCAGCACCCTGAGCACTGAGCACCCAGCACCCTGAGTACTGAGCATCCAGCACCCCGAGCACTGAGCACCCAGCACCCAGAGCACTGAGCACTGAGCACCCTGAGTACTGAGCACCGAGCACCCCGAGCACTGAGCACCCAGCACCCTGAGCACTGAGCACCCTGAGGACTGAGCACCCAGCACCCTGAGCACTGAGCACCCAGCACCCTGAGCACTGAGCACCCTGAGGACTGAGCACCCAGCACCCTGAGCACTGAGCACCCAGCACCCTGAGTACTGAGCAGCGATCACCTGAGCACTGAGCACCCAGCACCCCGAGCACTGAGCACCCAGCACCCTGAGCACTGAGCACCGAGCACCCTGAGTACTGAGCACTGAGCACCCTGAGCACTGAGCACCCTGCACCCTGAGTACTGAGCACCCAGCACCCTGAGCACTGAGGACCGAGCACACTGAGTACTATGCACCCTGCACCCTGAGTACTGAGCACCCAGCACCCTGAGCACTGAGCACCCAGCACGCTGAGTACTGAGCACTGAGCACCCTGAGTACTGAGCACCGAGCACCCTGAGCACTGAGCACCCAGCACCCTGAGTACTGAGCACTGAGCACCCTGAGCACTGAGCACCCAGCACCCTGAGTACTGAGCACGGATCACCCTGAGTACTGAGCACCCAGCACTCTGAGCACTGAGCACCCAGCACCCCGAGCACTGAGCACCCAGCACCCCGAGCACTGAGCACCCAGCACCCCGAGCACTGAGCACCCAGCACCCTGAGTACTGAGCACTGAGCACCCTGAGTACTGAGCACCGAGCACCCTGAGTACTGAGCACCCAGCACCCCGAGCACTGAGCACCGAGCACACTGAGTACTGAGCACCCAGCACCCTGAGCACTGAGCACCCAGCACCCGAGCACTGAGCACTGAGCACCCTGAGTACTAAGCCCCCAGAACCCTGAGTACTGAGCACCCAGCACCCTGAGTACTGAGCACCCAGCACCCTGAGTACTGAGCACCCAGCGTACTGAGCACCGAGCACCCCGAGCACTGAGCACCTAGCACCCTGAGTACTGAGCACCCAGCACCCTGAGCACTGAGCACCCAGCATCCTGAGTACTAAGCACCGAGCACCCTGAGTACTGAGCACCCAGGACCCTGAGCACTGAACACACAGCACCATTAGTACTGAGCACCCCGAGCACTGAGCACCCAGCACCCTGAGTACTGAGCACCGAGCACCCCGAGAACTGAGCACCCAGCACCCCGAGCACTGAGCACCCAGCACCCCCAGCACTGAGCACCCAGCACCCTGAGTACTGAGCACCCAGCACCCTGAGTACTGAGCAACCAACACCCCGAGCACTGAGCACCCAGCACCCTGAGCACTGAGCACCCAGCACCCCGAGCACTGAGCACCCAGCACCCAGAGCACTGAGCACTGAGCACCCTGAGTACTGAGCACCGAGCACCCCGAGCACTGACCACCCAGCACCCTGAGCACTGAGCACCCTGAGGACTGAGCACCCAGCATCCTGAGCACTGAGCACCCAGCACCCTGAGCACTGAGCACCCTGAGGACAGAGCACCCAGCACCCTGAGCACTGAGCACCCAGCACCCTGAGTACTGAGCACCGATCACCTGAGCACTGAGCACCCAGCACCCCGAGCACTGAGCACCCAGCACCCTGAGCACTGAGCACCGAGGACCCTGAGCACTGAGCACTGAGCACCCTGAGCACTGAGCACCCTGCACCCTGAGTACTGAGCACCCAGCACCCTGAGCACTGAGGACCGAGCACACTGAGTACTAAGCACCCTGCACCCTGAGTACTGAGCACCCAGCACCCTGAGCTCTGAGCACCCAGCACGCTGAGTACTGAGCACTGAGCACCCTGAGTACTGAGCACCGAGCACCCTGAGCACCCAGCACTCTGAGTACTGAGCACTGAGCACCCTGAGCACTGAGCACCCAGCACCCTGAGTACTGAGCACCGATCACCCTGAGTACTGAGCACCCAGCACTCTGAGAACTGAGCACCCAGCACCCTGAGCACTGAGCACCCAGCACCCCGAGCACTGAGCACCGAGCACCCTGAGTACTAAGCACCCAGCACCCTGAGTACTCAGCACCCAGCACCCTGAGCACTGAGCACCCAGCACCCCGAGCACTGAGCATCGAGCACCCTGAGTACTAAGCACCCAGAACCCTGAGTACTGAGCACCCAGCACCCTGAGTACTGAGCACCCAGCACCCTGAGTACTGAGCACCCAGCGTACTGAGCACCGAGCACCCCGAGCACTGAGCACCTAGCACCCTGAGTACTGAGCACCCAGCACCCTGAGCACTGAGCACCCAGCACCCTGAGTACTGAGCACCGAGCACCCTGAGTACTGAGCACCCAGCACCCTGAGTACTGAGCACCCAGCACGCTGAGTACTGAGCACCCAGCGTACTGAGCGCCGAGCACCCAGCACCCTGAGTACTGAGCACCCAGCACCCTGAGCACTGAGCACCCAGCACCCTGAGTACTGAGTACTGAGCACCCCGAGTACTGAGCAAAGAGCACCCCGAGCTCTGAGCACCCAGCACCCCGAGCACCGAGCACCCTGAGTACTGAGCACCCAGCACCCTGAGCGCTGAGCACCCAGCACCCTGAGTACTGAGCACCAAGCACCCCGAGCACTGAGCACCCAGCACCCTGAGCACGGAGCACCCTGATTACTGCGCACTGAGCACCCTGAGTACTGACCACCCAGCACCCTGAGTACTGAGCACCCAGCACCCTGAGCAATGATCACCCTGAGTACTGAGCACCCAGCACCCTGAGTACTGAGCACCCAGCACCCTGAGTACTGAGCACCCAGCGTACTGAGCACCGAGCACCCAGCACCCTGAGTACTGAGCACCCAGCACCCTGAGCACTGAGCACCCAGCACACTGAGTACTGAGCACCCAGCACCCTGAGCACTGAGCACCCAGCACCCTGAGTACTGAGCATCCAGCACCCCGAGCACTGAGCACCCAGCACCCAGAGCACTGAGCACTGAGCACCCTGAGTACTGAGCACCGAGCACCCCGAGCACTGAGCACCCAGCACCCTGAGCACTGAGCACCCTGAGGACTGAGCACCCAGCACCCTGAGCACTGAGCACCCAGCACCCTGAGCACTGAGCACCCTGAGGACTGAGCACCCAGCACCCTGAGCACTGAGCACCCAGCACCCTGAGTACTGAGCAGCGATCACCTGAGCACTGAGCACCCAGCACCCCGAGCACTGAGCACCCAGCACCCTGAGCACTGAGCACCGAGCACCCTGAGTACTGAGCACTGAGCACCCTGAGCACTGAGCACCCTGCACCCTGAGTACTGAGCACCCAGCACCCTGAGCACTGAGGACCGAGCACACTGAGTACTATGCACCCTGCACCCTGAGTACTGAGCACCCAGCACCCTGAGCACTGAGCACCCAGCACGCTGAGTACTGAGCACTGAGCACCCTGAGTACTGAGCACCGAGCACCCTGAGCACTGAGCACCCAGCACCCTGAGTACTGAGCACTGAGCACCCTGAGCACTGAGCACCCAGCACCCTGAGTACTGAGCACGGATCACCCTGAGTACTGAGCACCCAGCACTCTGAGCACTGAGCACCCAGCACCCCGAGCACTGAGCACCCAGCACCCCGAGCACTGAGCACCCAGCACCCCGAGCACTGAGCACCCAGCACCCTGAGTACTGAGCACTGAGCACCCTGAGTACTGAGCACCGAGCACCCTGAGTACTGAGCACCCAGCACCCCGAGCACTGAGCACCGAGCACACTGAGTACTGAGCACCCAGCACCCTGAGCACTGAGCACCCAGCACCCGAGCACTGAGCACTGAGCACCCTGAGTACTAAGCCCCCAGAACCCTGAGTACTGAGCACCCAGCACCCTGAGTACTGAGCACCCAGCACCCTGAGTACTGCGCACCCAGCGTACTGAGCACCGAGCACCCCGAGCACTGAGCACCTAGCACCCTGAGTACTGAGCACCCAGCACCCTGAGCACTGAGCACCCAGCATCCTGAGTACTAAGCACCGAGCACCCTGAGTACTGAGCACCCAGGACCCTGAGCACTGAACACACAGCACCCTGAGCACTGAGCACCCAGCAGCCTGAGCACTGAGCACCCAGCTCCCTGAGCACTGAGCACCCAGCACCCTGAGTACTGAGCACCGAGCACCCCGAGAACTGAGCACCCAGCACCCCGAGCACTGAGCACCCAGCACCCCCAGCACTGAGCACCCAGCACCCTGAGTACTGAGCACCCAGCACCCTGAGTACTGAGCAACCAACACCCCGAGCACTGAGCACCCAGCACCCTGAGCACTGAGCACCCAGCACCCCGAGCACTGAGCACCCAGCACCCAGAGCACTGAGCACTGAGCACCCTGAGTACTGAGCACCGAGCACCCCGAGCACTGACCACCCAGCACCCTGAGCACTGAGCACCCTGAGGACTGAGCACCCAGCATCCTGAGCACTGAGCACCCAGCACCCTGAGCACTGAGCACCCTGAGGACAGAGCACCCAGCACCCTGAGCACTGAGCACCCAGCACCCTGAGTACTGAGCACCGATCACCTGAGCACTGAGCACCCAGCACCCCGAGCACTGAGCACCCAGCACCCTGAGCACTGAGCACCGAGGACCCTGAGCACTGAGCACTGAGCACCCTGAGCACTGAGCACCCTGCACCCTGAGTACTGAGCACCCAGCACCCTGAGCACTGAGGACCGAGCACACTGAGTACTAAGCACCCTGCACCCTGAGTACTGAGCACCCAGCACCCTGAGCTCTGAGCACCCAGCACGCTGAGTACTGAGCACTGAGCACCCTGAGTACTGAGCACCGAGCACCCTGAGCACCCAGCACTCTGAGTACTGAGCACTGAGCACCCTGAGCACTGAGCACCCAGCACCCTGAGTACTGAGCACCGATCACCCTGAGTACTGAGCACCCAGCACTCTGAGAACTGAGCACCCAGCACCCTGAGCACTGAGCACCCAGCACCCCGAGCACTGAGCACCGAGCACCCTGAGTACTAAGCACCCAGCACCCTGAGTACTCAGCACCCAGCACCCTGAGCACTGAGCACCCAGCACCCCGAGCACTGAGCATCGAGCACCCTGAGTACTAAGCACCCAGAACCCTGAGTACTGAGCACCCAGCACCCTGAGTACTGAGCACCCAGCACCCTGAGTACTGAGCACCCAGCGTACTGAGCACCGAGCACCCCGAGCACTGAGCACCTAGCACCCTGAGTACTGAGCACCCAGCACCCTGAGCACTGAGCACCCAGCACCCTGAGTACTGAGCACCGAGCACCCTGAGTACTGAGCACCCAGCACCCTGAGTACTGAGCACCCAGCACGCTGAGTACTGAGCACCCAGCGTACTGAGCGCCGAGCACCCAGCACCCTGAGTACTGAGCACCCAGCACCCTGAGCACTGAGCACCCAGCACCCTGAGTACTGAGTACTGAGCACCCCGAGTACTGAGCAAAGAGCACCCCGAGCTCTGAGCACCCAGCACCCCGAGCACCGAGCACCCTGAGTACTGAGCACCCAGCACCCTGAGCGCTGAGCACCCAGCACCCTGAGTACTGAGCACCAAGCACCCCGAGCACTGAGCACCCAGCACCCTGAGCACGGAGCACCCTGATTACTGCGCACTGAGCACCCTGAGTACTGACCACCCAGCACCCTGAGTACTGAGCACCCAGCACCCTGAGCAATGATCACCCTGAGTACTGAGCACCCAGCACCCTGAGTACTGAGCACCCAGCACCCTGAGTACTGAGCACCCAGCGTACTGAGCACCGAGCACCCAGCACCCTGAGTACTGAGCACCCAGCACCCTGAGCACTGAGCACCCAGCACCCTGAGCACTGAGCACCCAGCACCCTGAGTACTGAGCACCCAGCACCCTGAGCACTGAGCACCCAGCACCCTGAGTACTGAGCACCCAGCACCCTGAGCACTGAGCACACAGCACCCTAAGTACTGAGCACCCAGCACCCTGAGCACTGAGCAACCAGCACCCTGAGTACTGAGCACCCATCACAGCGAGCACTGAGCACCCAGCACCCTGAGAATGAGCACCCAGCACCCCGAGTACTGAGCACCGAGCACCCTGAGCACTGAGTACCCAGCACCCTGAGTACTAAGCACCCAGCACCCTGAGCACTGAGCACCCAGCACACTGAGTACTGAGCACCCAGCACCCTGAGCACTGAGCACCCAGCACCCTGAGTACTGAGCATCCAGCACCCCGAGCACTGAGCACCCAGCACCCAGAGCACTGAGCACTGAGCACCCTGAGTACTGAGCACCGAGCACCCCGAGCACTGAGCACCCAGCACCCTGAGCACTGAGCACCCTGAGGACTGAGCATCCAGCACCCTGAGCACTGAGCACCCAGCACCCTGAGCACTGAGCACCCTGAGGACTGAGCACCCAGCACCCTGAGCACTGAGCACCCAGCACCCTGAGTACTGAGCAGCGATCACCTGAGCACTGAGCACCCAGCACCCCGAGCACTGAGCACCCAGCACCCTGAGCACTGAGCACCGAGCACCCTGAGTACTGAGCACTGAGCACCCTGAGCACTGAGCACCCTGCACCCTGAGTACTGAGCACCCAGCACCCTGAGCACTGAGGACCGAGCACACTGAGTACTAAGCACCCTGCACCCTGAGTACTGAGCACCCAGCACCCTGAGCACTGAGCACCCAGCACGCTGAGTACTGAGCACTGAGCACCCTGAGTACTGAGCACCGAGCACCCTGAGCACTGAGCACCCAGCACCCTGAGTACTGAGCACTGAGCACCCTGAGCACTGAGCACCCAGCACCCTGAGTACTGAGCACGGATCACCCTGAGTACTGAGCACCCAGCACTCTGAGCACTGAGCACCCAGCACCCCGAGCACTGAGCACCCAGCACCCCGAGCACTGAGCACCCAGCACCCCGAGCACTGAGCACCCAGCACCCTGAGTACTGAGCATTGAGCACCCTGAGTACTGAGCACCGAGCACCCTGAGTACTGAGCACCCAGCACCCCGAGCACTGAGCACCGAGCACACTGAGTACTGAGCACCCAGCACCCTGAGCACTGAGCACCCAGCACCCGAGCACTGAGCACTGAGCACCCTGAGTACTAAGCCCCCAGAACCCTGAGTACTGAGCACCCAGCACCCTGAGTACTGAGCACCCAGCACCCTGAGTACTGAGCACCCAGCGTACTGAGCACCGAGCACCCCGAGCACTGAGCACCTAGCACCCTGAGTACTGAGCACCCAGCACCCTGAGCACTGAGCACCCAGCATCCTGAGTACTAAGCACCGAGCACCCTGAGTACTGAGCACCCAGGACCCTGAGCACTGAACACACAGCACCATTAGTACTGAGCACCCCGAGCACTGAGCACCCAGCACCCTGAGTACTGAGCACCGAGCACCCCGAGAACTGAGCACCCAGCACCCCGAGCACTGAGCACCCAGCACCCCCAGCACTGAGCACCCAGCACCCTGAGTACTGAGCACCCAGCACCCTGAGTACTGAGCAACCAACACCCCGAGCACTGAGCACCCAGCACCCTGAGCACTGAGCACCCAGCACCCCGAGCACTGAGCACCCAGCACCCAGAGCACTGAGCACTGAGCACCCTGAGTACTGAGCACCGAGCACCCCGAGCACTGACCACCCAGCACCCTGAGCACTGAGCACCCTGAGGACTGAGCACCCAGCATCCTGAGCACTGAGCACCCAGCACCCTGAGCACTGAGCACCCTGAGGACAGAGCACCCAGCACCCTGAGCACTGAGCACCCAGCACCCTGAGTACTGAGCACCGATCACCTGAGCACTGAGCACCCAGCACCCCGAGCACTGAGCACCCAGCACCCTGAGCACTGAGCACCGAGGACCCTGAGCACTGAGCACTGAGCACCCTGAGCACTGAGCACCCTGCACCCTGAGTACTGAGCACCCAGCACCCTGAGCACTGAGGACTGAGCACACTGAGTACTAAGCACCCTGCACCCTGAGTACTGAGCATCCAGCACCCTGAGCTCTAAGCACCCAGCACGCTGAGTACTGAGCACTGAGCACCCTGAGTACTGAGCACCGAGCACCCTGAGCACCCAGCACTCTGAGTACTGAGCACTGAGCACCCTGAGCACTGAGCACCCAGCACCCTGAGTACTGAGCACCGATCACCCTGAGTACTGAGCACCCAGCACTCTGAGAACTGAGCACCCAGCACCCTGAGCACTGAGCACCCAGCACCCCGAGCACTGAGCACCGAGCACCCTGAGTACTAAGCACCCAGCACCCTGAGTACTCAGCACCCAGCACCCTGAGCACTGAGCACCCAGCACCCCGAGCACTGAGCATCGAGCACCCTGAGTACTAAGCACCCAGAACCCTGAGTACTGAGCACCCAGCACCCTGAGTACTGAGCACCCAGCACCCTGAGTACTGAGCACCCAGCGTACTGAGCACCGAGCACCCCGAGCACTGAGCACCTAGCACCCTGAGTACTGAGCACCCAGCACCCTGAGCACTGAGCACCCAGCACCCTGAGTACTGAGCACCGAGCACCCTGAGTACTGAGCACCCAGCACCCTGAGTACTGAGCACCCAGCACGCTGAGTACTGAGCACCCAGCGTACTGAGCGCCGAGCACCCAGCACCCTGAGTACTGAGCACCCAGCACCCTGAGCACTGAGCACCCAGCACCCTGAGTACTGAGTACTGAGCACCCCGAGTACTGAGCAAAGAGCACCCCGAGCTCTGAGCACCCAGCACCCCGAGCACCGAGCACCCTGAGTACTGAGCACCCAGCACCCTGAGCGCTGAGCACCCAGCACCCTGAGTACTGAGCACCAAGCACCCCGAGCACTGAGCACCCAGCACCCTGAGCACGGAGCACCCTGATTACTGCGCACTGAGCACCCTGAGTACTGACCACCCAGCACCCTGAGTACTGAGCACCCAGCACCCTGAGCAATGATCACCCTGAGTACTGAGCACCCAGCACCCTGAGTACTGAGCACCCAGCACCCTGAGTACTGAGCACCCAGCGTACTGAGCACCGAGCACCCAGCACCCTGAGTACTGAGCACCCAGCACCCTGAGCACTGAGCACCCAGCACACTGAGTACTGAGCACCCAGCACCCTGAGCACTGAGCACCCAGCACCCTGAGTACTGAGCATCCAGCACCCCGAGCACTGAGCACCCAGCACCCAGAGCACTGAGCACTGAGCACCCTGAGTACTGAGCACCGAGCACCCCGAGCACTGAGCACCCAGCACCCTGAGCACTGAGCACCCTGAGGACTGAGCACCCAGCACCCTGAGCACTGAGCACCCAGCACCCTGAGCACTGAGCACCCTGAGGACTGAGCACCCAGCACCCTGAGCACTGAGCACCCAGCACCCTGAGTACTGAGCAGCGATCACCTGAGCACTGAGCACCCAGCACCCCGAGCACTGAGCACCCAGCACCCTGAGCACTGAGCACCGAGCACCCTGAGTACTGAGCACTGAGCACCCTGAGCACTGAGCACCCTGCACCCTGAGTACTGAGCACCCAGCACCCTGAGCACTGAGGACCGAGCACACTGAGTACTATGCACCCTGCACCCTGAGTACTGAGCACCCAGCACCCTGAGCACTGAGCACCCAGCACGCTGAGTACTGAGCACTGAGCACCCTGAGTACTGAGCACCGAGCACCCTGAGCACTGAGCACCCAGCACCCTGAGTACTGAGCACTGAGCACCCTGAGCACTGAGCACCCAGCACCCTGAGTACTGAGCACGGATCACCCTGAGTACTGAGCACCCAGCACTCTGAGCACTGAGCACCCAGCACCCCGAGCACTGAGCACCCAGCACCCCGAGCACTGAGCACCCAGCACCCCGAGCACTGAGCACCCAGCACCCTGAGTACTGAGCACTGAGCACCCTGAGTACTGAGCACCGAGCACCCTGAGTACTGAGCACCCAGCACCCCGAGCACTGAGCACCGAGCACACTGAGTACTGAGCACCCAGCACCCTGAGCACTGAGCACCCAGCACCCGAGCACTGAGCACTGAGCACCCTGAGTACTAAGCCCCCAGAACCCTGAGTACTGAGCACCCAGCACCCTGAGTACTGAGCACCCAGCACCCTGAGTACTGAGCACCCAGCGTACTGAGCACCGAGCACCCCGAGCACTGAGCACCTAGCACCCTGAGTACTGAGCACCCAGCACCCTGAGCACTGAGCACCCAGCATCCTGAGTACTAAGCACCGAGCACCCTGAGTACTGAGCACCCAGGACCCTGAGCACTGAACACACAGCACCATTAGTACTGAGCACCCCGAGCACTGAGCACCCAGCACCCTGAGTACTGAGCACCGAGCACCCCGAGAACTGAGCACCCAGCACCCCGAGCACTGAGCACCCAGCACCCCCAGCACTGAGCACCCAGCACCCTGAGTACTGAGCACCCAGCACCCTGAGTACTGAGCAACCAACACCCCGAGCACTGAGCACCCAGCACCCTGAGCACTGAGCACCCAGCACCCCGAGCACTGAGCACCCAGCACCCAGAGCACTGAGCACTGAGCACCCTGAGTACTGAGCACCGAGCACCCCGAGCACTGACCACCCAGCACCCTGAGCACTGAGCACCCTGAGGACTGAGCACCCAGCATCCTGAGCACTGAGCACCCAGCACCCTGAGCACTGAGCACCCTGAGGACAGAGCACCCAGCACCCTGAGCACTGAGCACCCAGCACCCTGAGTACTGAGCACCGATCACCTGAGCACTGAGCACCCAGCACCCCGAGCACTGAGCACCCAGCACCCTGAGCACTGAGCACCGAGGACCCTGAGCACTGAGCACTGAGCACCCTGAGCACTGAGCACCCTGCACCCTGAGTACTGAGCACCCAGCACCCTGAGCACTGAGGACCGAGCACACTGAGTACTAAGCACCCTGCACCCTGAGTACTGAGCACCCAGCACCCTGAGCTCTGAGCACCCAGCACGCTGAGTACTGAGCACTGAGCACCCTGAGTACTGAGCACCGAGCACCCTGAGCACCCAGCACTCTGAGTACTGAGCACTGAGCACCCTGAGCACTGAGCACCCAGCACCCTGAGTACTGAGCACCGATCACCCTGAGTACTGAGCACCCAGCACTCTGAGAACTGAGCACCCAGCACCCTGAGCACTGAGCACCCAGCACCCCGAGCACTGAGCACCGAGCACCCTGAGTACTAAGCACCCAGCACCCTGAGTACTCAGCACCCAGCACCCTGAGCACTGAGCACCCAGCACCCCGAGCACTGAGCATCGAGCACCCTGAGTACTAAGCACCCAGAACCCTGAGTACTGAGCACCCAGCACCCTGAGTACTGAGCACCCAGCACCCTGAGTACTGAGCACCCAGCGTACTGAGCACCGAGCACCCCGAGCACTGAGCACCTAGCACCCTGAGTACTGAGCACCCAGCACCCTGAGCACTGAGCACCCAGCACCCTGAGTACTGAGCACCGAGCACCCTGAGTACTGAGCACCCAGCACCCTGAGTACTGAGCACCCAGCACGCTGAGTACTGAGCACCCAGCGTACTGAGCGCCGAGCACCCAGCACCCTGAGTACTGAGCACCCAGCACCCTGAGCACTGAGCACCCAGCACCCTGAGTACTGAGTACTGAGCACCCCGAGTACTGAGCAAAGAGCACCCCGAGCTCTGAGCACCCAGCACCCCGAGCACCGAGCACCCTGAGTACTGAGCACCCAGCACCCTGAGCGCTGAGCACCCAGCACCCTGAGTACTGAGCACCAAGCACCCCGAGCACTGAGCACCCAGCACCCTGAGCACGGAGCACCCTGATTACTGCGCACTGAGCACCCTGAGTACTGACCACCCAGCACCCTGAGTACTGAGCACCCAGCACCCTGAGCAATGATCACCCTGAGTACTGAGCACCCAGCACCCTGAGTACTGAGCACCCAGCACCCTGAGTACTGAGCACCCAGCGTACTGAGCACCGAGCACCCAGCACCCTGAGTACTGAGCACCCAGCACCCTGAGCACTGAGCACCCAGCACCCTGAGCACTGAGCACCCAGCACCCTGAGTACTGAGCACCCAGCACCCTGAGCACTGAGCACCCAGCACCCTGAGTACTGAGCACCCAGCACCCTGAGCACTGAGCACACAGCACCCTAAGTACTGAGCACCCAGCACCCTGAGCACTGAGCAACCAGCACCCTGAGTACTGAGCACCCATCACAGCGAGCACTGAGCACCCAGCACCCTGAGAATGAGCACCCAGCACCCCGAGTACTGAGCACCGAGCACCCTGAGCACTGAGTACCCAGCACCCTGAGTACTAAGCACCCAGCACCCTGAGCACTGAGCACCCAGCACACTGAGTACTGAGCACCCAGCACCCTGAGCACTGAGCACCCAGCACCCTGAGTACTGAGCATCCAGCACCCCGAGCACTGAGCACCCAGCACCCAGAGCACTGAGCACTGAGCACCCTGAGTACTGAGCACCGAGCACCCCGAGCACTGAGCACCCAGCACCCTGAGCACTGAGCACCCTGAGGACTGAGCATCCAGCACCCTGAGCACTGAGCACCCAGCACCCTGAGCACTGAGCACCCTGAGGACTGAGCACCCAGCACCCTGAGCACTGAGCACCCAGCACCCTGAGTACTGAGCAGCGATCACCTGAGCACTGAGCACCCAGCACCCCGAGCACTGAGCACCCAGCACCCTGAGCACTGAGCACCGAGCACCCTGAGTACTGAGCACTGAGCACCCTGAGCACTGAGCACCCTGCACCCTGAGTACTGAGCACCCAGCACCCTGAGCACTGAGGACCGAGCACACTGAGTACTAAGCACCCTGCACCCTGAGTACTGAGCACCCAGCACCCTGAGCACTGAGCACCCAGCACGCTGAGTACTGAGCACTGAGCACCCTGAGTACTGAGCACCGAGCACCCTGAGCACTGAGCACCCAGCACCCTGAGTACTGAGCACTGAGCACCCTGAGCACTGAGCACCCAGCACCCTGAGTACTGAGCACGGATCACCCTGAGTACTGAGCACCCAGCACTCTGAGCACTGAGCACCCAGCACCCCGAGCACTGAGCACCCAGCACCCCGAGCACTGAGCACCCAGCACCCCGAGCACTGAGCACCCAGCACCCTGAGTACTGAGCATTGAGCACCCTGAGTACTGAGCACCGAGCACCCTGAGTACTGAGCACCCAGCACCCCGAGCACTGAGCACCGAGCACACTGAGTACTGAGCACCCAGCACCCTGAGCACTGAGCACCCAGCACCCGAGCACTGAGCACTGAGCACCCTGAGTACTAAGCCCCCAGAACCCTGAGTACTGAGCACCCAGCACCCTGAGTACTGAGCACCCAGCACCCTGAGTACTGAGCACCCAGCGTACTGAGCACCGAGCACACCGAGCACTGAGCACCTAGCACCCTGAGTACTGAGCACCCAGCACCCTGAGCACTGAGCACCCAGCATCCTGAGTACTAAGCACCGAGCACCCTGAGTACTGAGCACCCAGGACCCTGAGCACTGAACACACAGCACCATTAGTACTGAGCACCCCGAGCACTGAGCACCCAGCACCCTGAGTACTGAGCACCGAGCACCCCGAGAACTGAGCACCCAGCACCCCGAGCACTGAGCACCCAGCACCCCCAGCACTGAGCACCCAGCACCCTGAGTACTGAGCACCCAGCACCCTGAGTACTGAGCAACCAACACCCCGAGCACTGAGCACCCAGCACCCTGAGCACTGAGCACCCAGCACCCCGAGCACTGAGCACCCAGCACCCAGAGCACTGAGCACTGAGCACCCTGAGTACTGAGCACCGAGCACGCCGAGCACTGACCACCCAGCACCCTGAGCACTGAGCACCCTGAGGACTGAGCACCCAGCACCCTGAGCACTGACACCCAGCACCCTGAGCACTGAGCACCCTGAGGACAGAGCACCCAGCACCCTGAGCACTGAGCACCCAGCACCCTGAGTACTGAGCACCGATCACCTGAGCACTGAGCACCCAGCACCCCGAGCACTGAGCACCCAGCACCCTGAGCACTGAGCACCGAGGACCCTGAGCACTGAGCACTGAGCACCCTGAGCACTGAGCACCCTGCACCCTGAGTACTGAGCACCCAGCACCCTGAGCACTGAGGACCGATCACACTGAGTACTAAGCACCCTGCACCCTGAGTACTGAGCACGCAGCACCCTGAGCTCTGAGCACCCAGCACGCTGAGTACTGAGCACTGAGCACCCTGAGTACTGAGCACCGAGCACCCTGAGCACTGAGCACCCAGCACTCTGAGTACTGAGCACTGAGCACCCTGAGCACTGAGCACCCAGCACCCTGAGTACTGAGCACCGATCACCCTGAGTACTGAGCACCCAGCACTCTGAGAACTGAGCACCCAGCACCCTGAGCACTGAGCACCCAGCACCCCGAGCACTGAGCACCGAGCACCCTGAGTACTAAGCATCCAGGACCCTGAGTACTCAGCACCCAGCACCCTGAGCACTGAGCACCCAGCACCCCGAGCACTGAGCATCGAGCACCCTGAGTACTAAGCACCCAGAACCCTGAGTACTGAGCACCCAGTACCCTGAGTACTGAGCACCCAGCACCCTGAGCACTGAGCACCCAGCACCCTGAGTACTGAGCACCGAGCACCCCGAGCACTGAGCACCTAGCACCCTGAGTACTGAGCACCCAGCACCCTGAGCACTGAGCACCCAGCACCATGAGTACTGAGCACCGAGCACCCTGAGTACTGAGCACCCAGCACCCTGAGTACTGAGCACCCAGCACGCTGAGTACTGAGCACCCAGCGTACTGAGCGCCGAGCACCCAGCACCCTGAGTACTGAGCACCCAGCACCCTGAGCACTGAGCACCCAGCACCCTGAGTACTGAGTACTGAGCACCCCGAGTACTGAGCAAAGAGCACCCCGAGCTCTGAGCACCCAGCACCCCGAGCACCGAGCACCCTGAGTACTGAGCACCCAGCACCCTGAGCGCTGAGCACCCAGCACCCTGAGTACTGAGCACCGAGCACCCCGAGCACTGAGCACCCAGCACCCTGAGCACGGAGCACCCTGATTACTGCGCACTGAGCACCCTGAGTACTGACCACCCAGCACCCTGAGTACTGAGCACCCAGCACCCTGAGCAATGATCACCCTGAGTACTGAGCACCCAGCACCTTGAGCACCGAGCACCGAGCACCCCGAGTACTGAGCACCCAGCATCCTGAGTACTAAGCACCGAGCACCCTGAGTACTGAGCACCCAGCACCCTGAGCACTGAACACACAGCACTGTGAGTACTGAGCACCCGGAGCACTGAGCACCCAGCACCCTGAGTACTGAGCACCGAGCACCCCGAGAACTGAGCACCCAGCACCCCGAGCACTCAGCACCCAGCACCCCGAGCACTGAGCACCCAGCACCCTGAGTACTGAGCACCCAGCACCCTGAGTACTGAGCAACCAACACCCCGAGCACTGAGCACCCAGCACCCTGAGCACTGAGCACCCAGCACCCTGAGCACTGAGCACCCAGCACCCCGAGCACTGAGCACCCAGCACCCTGAGTACTGAGCACTGAGCCCCCAGCACCCCGAGCACTGAGACCCCAGCACCTTGAGTACTGAGCACTGAGCACCTAGCACCCCGAGCACTGAGCACCCAGCACCCTGAGCCCTGAGCACACATCACCCGAGTACTGAGCACCCAGCACCCAGAGTACTGAGCACCCAGCATCCTGAGTACTGAGCACCCAGCACCCCGAGTACTGAGCAACCAGCACCCTGAGTACTGAGCACCCAGCACCCTGAGCACTGAGCACCCAGCACCCCGAGCACTGAGGACCTAGCACCCTGAGCACTGAGCACCGAGCACCCTGAGTACTGAGCACCGAGCACCCTGAGTACTGAGCACCCAGCACCCTGAGTACTGAGCACCCAGCCCACTGAGTACTGAGCACCCAGCACCCTGAGCACTGATCACCCAGCACCCTGAGTACTGAGCACTGAGTACCCAGCACCCCGAGCACTGAGCACCCAGCACCCTGAGTACTGAGCACTGAGTACCCTGAGTACTGAGCACACAGCACCCCGAGCACTGAGCACCCAGCACCCTGATTACTGAGCACTGAGCACCCAGCACCCTGAGCACTGAGCACACAGCACCCTGTGTACTGAGCACTGAGTACCCAGTACCCCGAGCACTGAGACCCAGCACCCTGAGCACTGAGCACCCAGCACCCCGAGAACTGAGCACCCAGCACCCCGAGCACTGTGCACCCAGCACCCTGAGCACTGAGCACCCAGCACCCTGAGTACTGAGCACCCAGCACCCTGAGCACTGAGCACCCAGCACCCTGAGCACTGAGCACCCAGCACCCTGAGTACTGAGCACCCAGCACCCTGAGTACTGAACACCCAGCACACCGAGCACTGAGCACCCAGCACCCTGAGCACTGAGCACCGAGCACCCTGAGTACTGAGCACCCAGCACCCTGAGTACTGAGCACCCAGCACCCTGAGCACTGAGCACCCAGCACCCTGAGCACTGAGCACCCAGCACCCTGATTACTGAGGACCCAGCACCCTGAGTACTGAACACCCAGCACCCTGTGCACTGAGCACTGAGCACCCAGCACCCTGAGCACTGAGCACTGAGCACCCAGCATCCTGAGCACTGAGCACCCATCACCCCGAGCACTGAGCACCCAGCACCCAGAGCACCCAGCACCCTGAGCACTGAGCACCCTGAGCACTGAGCACTGAGCACCCAGCACCCTGATTACTGAGCACCCAACACTCTGAGCACTGAGCACCCAGCACGGTGAGTACTGAGCACTGAGCACCCAGCACCCTGAGTACTGAGCACCCAGCACCCCGAGCACTGAGCACCCAGCACCCTGTGTACTGAGCACCGGGCACCCCGAGCACTGAGCACCCAGCACCCTGAGTACTGAGCACCCAGCACCCCGAGAATGAGCACCCAGCACGCCGAGCACTGAGCACCCAGCACCCTGAGCACTGAGCACCCAGCACCCTGAGTACTGAGCACCCAGCACCCCAAGCACTGAGCACCCAGCACCCTGAGTACTGAGCACCCTGAGTACTGAGCTCCCAGCACCCTGAGTACTGAGCACCCTGCACCCCGAGCACTGAGCTCCCTGAGTACTGAGCACCCAGCACCCTGAGTACTGAGCACCCAGCGCCCTGAGTACTGAGGACTGAGCACAAAGAGAACTGAGCACCCAGCACCCCGAGGACTGACCACCCAGCACCCTGAGTACTGAGCACCGAGCACCCCGAGCACTGAGCACCCAGCACCCTGAGCACTGAGCACCCAGCACCCCGAGCACTGAGCACCCAGTACCCTGAGCACTGAGCACCCAGCACCCCGAGCACTGAGCACCGAGCACCCTGAGCACCCAGCAGCCTGAGCACTGAGCACACTGAGCACTGAGCACTGAGCACAGAGCACCCTGAGTACTGAGCACCCAACACTCTGAGCACTGAGCACCCAGCACCCTGAGTACTGAGCACCGAGCACCCTGAGTACTGAGCACCCAGCACCCTGAGTACTGAGCACCCAGCACCCTGAGTACTGAGCACCCAGCGTACTGAGCACCGAGCTCCCAGCACCCTGAGTACTGAACACTGAGCACCCAGAGAACTGAGCACCCAGCACCCAGAGGACTGAGCACCCAGCACCCTGTGCACTGAGCACTGAGCATCCAGCACCCCGAGCACTGAGCACCCTGAGCTCTTAGCACCCTGAGTACTGAGCACCCAGAACCCTGAGTACTGAGCACCCAGCACCCTGAGCACTGAGCACCCAGCACCCTGAGTACTGAGCACCGAGCACCCCGAGCACTGAGCACCCAGCACCCTGAGTACTGAGCCCCGAGCTCCCCGAGCACTGAGCACCCTGAGTACTGAGCACCCAGCACCCTGAGTACTGAGCACCGAGCACCCCGAGCACTGAGCACCCAGCACCCCGAGCACTGAGCACCCAGCACCGTGAGTACTGAGCACCGAGCACCCTGAGCACTGAGGACCCAGCACCCTGAGTACTGAGCACCCAGCACCCTGAGTACTGAGCACCCAGCACCCCGAGCACTGAGCACCGAACACCCTGAGTACTGAGCACCCAGCACCCTGAGCACTGAGCACGAAGCACAATGAGTACTGAGCACAAAGCACCCTGATTACTGAGCACCAAGCACCCCGAGCACTGAGCACCGAGCACCCCAAGCACTGAGCGCCCAGCACCCCGAGCACTGAGCACCCAGCACCCTCAGTACTAAGCACCCAGCACCCTGAGTACTGAGCACCCAGCACCCTGAGTACTGAGCACCCAGCACCCTGAGTACTGAGCACCCAGCGTACTGAGCACCGAGCACCCCGAGCACTGAGCACCTAGCACCCTGAGTACTGAGCACCCAGCACCCTGAGCACTGAGCACCCAGCACCCTGAGTACTGAGCACCGAGCACCCTGAGTACTGAGCACCCAGCACCCTGAGTACTGAGCACCCAGCACCCTGAGTACTCAGCACCCAGCGTACTGAGCACCGAGCACCCAGCACCCTGAGTACTGAGCACCCAGCACCCTGAGCACTGAGCACCCAGCACCCTGAGCACTGAGCACCCAGCACCCTGAGTACTGAGCACCCAGCACCCTGAGCACTGAGCACCCAGCACCCTGAGTACTGAGCACCCAGCACCCTGAGCACTGAGCACCCAGCACCCTAAGTACTGAGCACCCAGCACCCTGAGCACTGAGCAACCAGCACCCTGAGTACTGAGCACCCATCACAGCGAGCACTGAGCACCCAGCACCCTGAGAATGAGCAACCAGCACCCCGAGTACTGAGCACCGAGCACCCTGAGCACTGAGTACCCAGCACCCTGAGTACTGAGCACCCAGCACCCTGAGCACTGAGCACCCAGCACACTGAGTACTGAGCACCCAGCACCCTGAGCACTGAGCACCCAGCACCCTGAGTACTGAGCATCCAGCACCCCGAGCACTGAGCACCCAGCACCCAGAGCACTGAGCACTGAGCACCCTGAGTACTGAGCACCGAGCACCCCGAGCACTGAGCACCCAGCACCCTGAGCACTGAGCACCCTGAGGACTGAGCACCCAGCACCCTGAGCACTGAGCACCCAGCACCCTGAGCACTGAGCACCCTGAGGACTGAGCACCCAGCACCCTGAGCACTGAGCACCCAGCACCTTGAGTACTGAGCAGCGATCACCTGAGCACTGAGCACCCAGCACCCCGAGCACTGAGCACCCAGCACCCTGAGCACTGAGCACCGAGCACCCTGAGTACTGAGCACTGAGCACCCTGAGCACTGAGCACCCTGCACCCTGAGTACTGAGCACCCAGCACCCTGAGCACTGAGGACCGAGCACACTGAGTACTAAGCACCCTGCACCCTGAGTACTGAGCACCCAGCACCCTGAGCACTGAGCACCCAGCACGCTGAGTACTGAGCACTGAGCACCCTGAGTACTGAGCACCGAGCACCCTGAGCACTGAGCACCCAGCACCCTGAGTACTGAGCACTGAGCACCCTGAGCACTGAGCACCCAGCACCCTGAGTACTGAGCACGGATCACCCTGAGTACTGAGCACCCAGCACTCTGAGCACTGAGCACCCAGCACCCCGAGCACTGAGCACCCAGCACCCCGAGCACTGAACACCCAGCACCCTGAGTACTGAGCACTGAGCACCCTGAGTACTGAGCACCGAGCACCCTGAGTACTGAGCACCCAGCACCCCGAGCACTGAGCACCGAGCACCCTGAGTACTGAGCACCCAGCACCCTGAGCACTGAGCACCCAGCACCCCGAGCACTGAGCACTGAGCACCCTGAGTACTAAGCCCCCAGAACCCTGAGTACTGAGCACCCAGCACCCTGAGTACTGAGCACCCAGCACCCTGAGTACTGAGCACCCAGCGTACTGAGCACCAAGCACCCCGAGCACTGAGCACCTAGCACCCTGAGTACTGAGCACCCAGCACCCTGAGCACTGAGCACCCAGCATCCTGAGTACTAAGCACTGAGCACCCTGAGTACTGAGCACCCAGGACCCTGAGCACTGAACACACAGCACCATTAGTACTGAGCACCCCGAGCACTGAGCACCCAGCACCCTGAGTACTGAGCACCGAGCACCCCGAGAACTGAGCACCCAGCACCCCGAGCACTGAGCACCCAGCACCCCCAGCACTGAGCACCCAGCACCCTGAGTACTGAGCACCCAGCACCCTGAGTACTGAGCAACCAACACCCCGAGCACTGAGCACCCAGCACCCTGAGCACTGAGCACCCAGCACCCTGAGCACTGAGCACCCAGTACCCCTACCCCTGAGCAAGCAGCACCCTGAGTACTGAGCACTGAGCACCCAGCACCCCGAGCACTGAGCCCTCAGCACCTTGAGTACTGAGCACTGAGCACCTAGCACCCCGAGCACTGAGCACCCTGCACCCTGAGCCCTGAGCACCCATCACCCGAGAACTGAGCACCCAGCACCCAGAGTACTGAGCACCCAGCATCCTGAGTACTGAGCACCCAGCACCCTGAGTACTGAGCACCCAGCACCCTGAGCACTGAGCACCCAGCACCCTGAGCACTGAGCACCCAGCACCCCGAGCACTGAGGACCTAGCACCCTGAGTACTGAGCACTGAGCACCCAGCACCCCGAGCACTGAGCACCCAGCACCCTGAGTACTGAGCAATGAGCACCCAGCACCCCGAGCACTGAGCACCCAGCACCCTGAGCCCTGAGCACCCAGCACCCGAGTACTGAGCACCCAGCACCCAGAGTATTGAGCACCCAGCTCCCTGAGTACTGAGCACCCAGCACCCCGAGTACTGAGCACTGAGTACCCTGAGTACTGAGCACACAGCACCCCGAGCACTGAGCACCCAGCACCCTGAGTACTGAGCACTGAGCACCCAGCACCCCGAGCACTGAGCACCCAGCACCCTGTGTACTGAGGACTGAGTACCCAGTACCCCGAGCACTGAGACCCAGCACCCTGAGCATTGAGCACCCAGCACCCCGAGAACTGAGCACCCAGCACCCCTAGCACTGTGTACCCAGCACCCTGAGCACTGAGCACCGAGCACCCTGAGTACTGAGCACCCAGCACCCTGAGTACTGAGCACCCAGCATCCTGAGCACTGAGCACCCAGCACCCTGAGCACTGAGCACCCAGCACGCTGAGTACTGAGCACCCAGCACCCTGAGTACTGAACACCCAGCACCCTGAGCACTGAGCACTGAGCACCCAGCACCCTGAGCACTGAGCACTGAGCACCCAGCATCCTGAGCACTGAGCACCCATCACCCCGAGCACTGAGCACCCAGCACCCTGAGCACCCAGCACCCTGAGCACTGAGCACCCTGAGCACTGAGCACTGAGCACCCAGCACCCTGATTACTGAGGACCCAGCACCCTGAGTACTGAACACCCAGCACCCTGAGCACTGAGCACTGAGCACCCAGCACCCTGAGCACTGAGCAGTGAGCACCCAGCATCCTGAGCACTGAGCACCCATCACCCCGAGCACTGAGCACCCAGCACCCTGAGCACCCAGCACCCTGAGCACTGAGCACCCTGAGCACTGAGCACTGAGCACCCAGCACCCTGATTACTGAGCACCCAACACTCTGAGCACTGAGCACCCAGCACGGTGAGTACTGAGCACTGAGCACCCAGCACCCTGAGTACTGAGCACCCAGCACCCCGAGCACTGAGCACCCAGCACCCTGTGTACTGAGCACCGAGCACCCCGAGCACTGAGCACCCAGCACCCTGAGTACTGAGCACCCAGCACCCCGAGAATGAGCACCCAGCACGCCGAGCACTGAGCACCCAGCACCCTGAGCACTGAGCACCCAGCACCCTGAGTACTGAGCACCCAGCACCCCAAGCACTGAGCACCCAGCACCCTGAGTACTGAGCACCCTGAGTACTGAGCTCCCAGCACCCTGAGTACTGAGCACCCTGCACCCCGAGCACTGAGCTCCCTGAGTACTGAGCACCCCACACCCTGAGTACTGAGCACCCAGCACCCTGAGTACTGAGGACTGAGCACAAAGAGAACTGAGCACCCAGCACACCGAGGACTGACCACCCAGCACCCTGAGTACTGAGCACCGAGCACCCCGAGCACTAAGCACCCAGCACCCTGAGCACTGAGCACCCAGCACCCCGAGCACTGAGCACCCAGTACCCTGAGCACTGAGCACCCAGCACCCCGAGCACTGAGCACCCAGCACCCTGAGCCCTGAGCACCCAGCACCCGAGTACTGAGCACCCAGCACCCAGAGTATTGAGCACCCAGCTCCCTGAGTACTGAGCACCCAGCACCCCGAGTACTGAGCACTGAGTACCCTGAGTACTGAGCACACAGCACCCCGAGCACTGAGCACCCAGCACCCTGAGTACTGAGCACTGAGCACCCAGCACCCCGAGCACTGAGCACCCAGCACCCTGTGTACTGAGGACTGAGTACCCAGTACCCCGAGCACTGAGACCCAGCACCCTGAGCACTGAGCACCCAGCACCCCGAGAACTGAGCACCCAGCACCCCTAGCACTGTGTACCCAGCACCCTGAGCACTGAGCACCGAGCACCCTGAGTACTGAGCACCCAGCACCCTGAGTACTGAGCACCCAGCACCCTGAGCACTGAGCACCCAGCACCCTGAGCACTGAGCATCCAGCACCCTGAGTACTGAGCACCCAGCACCCTGAGTACTGAACACCCAGCATACCGAGCACTGAGCACCCAGCACCCTGAGCACTGAGCACCGAGCACCCTGAGTACTGAGCACCCAGCACCCTGAGTACTGAGCACCCAGCACCCTGAGCACTGAGCACCCAGCACCCTGAGCACTGAGCACCCAGCACCCTGAGTACTGAGCACCCAGCACCCTGAGTACTGAACACCCAGCACCCTGAGCACTGAGCACTGAGCACCCAGCACCCTGAGCACTGAGCACTGAGCACCCAGCACCCTGAGCACTGAGCACCCATCACCCCGAGCACTGAGCACCCAGCACCCTGAGCACCCAGCACCCTGAGCACTGAGCACCCTGAGCACTGAGCACTGAGCACCCAGCACCCTGATTACTGATGACCCAGCACCCTGAGTACTGAACACCCAGCACCCTGAGCACTGAGCACTGAGCACCCAGCACCCTGAGCACTGAGCAGTGAGCACCCAGCATCCTGAGCACTGAGCACCCATCACCCCGAGCACTGAGCACCCAGCACCCTGAGCACCCAGCACCCTGAGCACTGAGCACCCTGAGCACTGAGCACTGAGCACCCAGCACCCTGATTACTGAGCACCCAACACTCTGAGCACTGAGCACCCAGCACGGTGAGTACTGAGCACTGAGCATCCAGCACCCTGAGTACTGAGCACCCAGCACCCCGAGCACTGAGCACCCAGCACCCTGTGTACTGAGCACCGAGCACCCCGAGCACTGAGCACCCAGCACCCTGAGTACTGAGCACCCAGCACCCCGAGAATGAGCACCCAGCACGCCGAGCACTGAGCACCCAGCACCCTGAGCACTGAGCACCCAGCACCCTGAGTACTGAGCACCCAGCACCCCAAGCACTGAGCACCCAGCACCCTGAGTACTGAGCACCCTGAGTACTGAGCTCCCAGCACCCTGAGTACTGAGCACCCTGCACCCCGAGCACTGAGCTCCCTGAGTACTGAGCACCCAGCACCCTGAGTACTGAGCACCCAGCACCCTGAGTACTGAGGACTGAGCACAAAGAGAACTGAGCACCCAGCACACCGAGGACTGACCACCCAGCACCCTGAGTACTGAGCACCGAGCACCCCGAGCACTGAGCACCCAGCACCCTGAGCACTGAGCACCCAGCACCCCGAGCACTGAGCACCCAGTACCCTGAGCACTGAGCACCCAGCACCCCGAGCACTGAGCACCCAGCACCCTGAGCACCCAGCAGCCTGAGCACTGAGCACACTGAGCACTGAGCACAGAGCACCCTGAGTACTGAGCACCCAACACTCTGAGCACTGAGCACCCAGCACCCTGAGTACTGAGCACCGAGCACCCTGAGTACTGAGCACCCAGCACCCTGAGTACTGAGCACCCAGCACCCTGAGTACTGAGCACCCAGCGTACTGAGCACCGAGCACCCAGCACCCTGAGTACTGAGCACTGAGCACCCAGAGAACTGAGCACCCAGCACCCAGAGGACTGAGCACCCAGCACCCTGTGCACTGAGCACTGAGCATCCAGCACCCCGAGCACTGAGCACCCTGAGCTCTTAGCACCCTGAGTACTGAGCACCCAGAACCCTGAGTACTGAGCACCCAGCACCCTGAGCACTGAGCACCCAGCACCCTGAGTACTGAGCACCGAGCACCCCGAGCACTGAGCACCCAGCACCCTGAGTACTGAGCCCCGAGCTCCCCGAGCACTGAGCACCCTGAGTACTGAGCACCCAGCACCCTGAGTACTGAGCAGCGAGCACCCCGAGCACTGAGCACCCAGCACCCCGAGCACTGAGCACCCAGCACCCTGAGTACTGAGCACCCAGCACCCTGAGAATGAGTACCGTGAGCACTGAGTACCCAGCACCGTGAGTACTGAGCACCGAGCACCCTGAGCACTGAGCACCCAGCACCCTGAGTACTGAGCACCCAGCACCCTGAGTACTGAGCACCCAGCACCCCGAGCACTGAGCACCGAACACCCTGAGTACTGAGCACCCAGCACCCTGAGCACTGAGCACCCAGCACAACGAGTACTGAGCACAAAGCACCCTGATTACTGAGCACCAAGCACCCCGAGCACTGAGCACCGAGCACCCCAAGCACTGAGCACCCAGCACCCCGAGCACTGAGCACCCAGCACCCTGAGTACTAAGCACCCAGCACCCTGAGTACTGAGCACCCAGCACCCTGAGTACTGAGCACCCAGCACCCTGAGTACTGAGCACCCAGCGTACTGAGCACCGAGCACCCCGAGCACTGAGCACCTAGCACCCTGAGTACTGAGCACCCAGCACCCTGAGCACTGAGCACCCAGCACCCTGAGTACTGAGCACCGAGCACCCTGAGTACTGAGCACCCAGCACCCTGAGTACTGAGCACCCAGCACCCTGAGTACTGAGCACCCAGCGTACTGAGCACCGAGCACCCAGCACCCTGAGTACTGAGCACCCAGCACCCTGAGCACTGAGCACCCAGCACCCTGAGCACTGAGCACCCAGCACCCTGAGTACTGAGCACCCAGCACCCTGAGCACTGAGCACCCAGCACCCTGAGTACTGAGCACCCAGCACCCTGAGCACTGAGCACCCAGCACCCTGAGTACTGAGCACGCAGCACCCTGAGCACTGAGCAACCAGCACCCTGAGTACTGAGCTCCCATCACAGCGAGCACTGAGCACCCAGCACCCTGAGAATGAGCACCCAGCACCCCGAGTACTGAGCACCGAGCACCCTGAGCACTGAGTACCCAGCACCCTGAGTACTGAGCACCCAGCACCCTGAGCACTGAGCACCCAGCACACTGAGTACTGAGCACCCAGCACCCTGAGCACTGAGCACCCAGCACCCTGAGTACTGAGCATCCAACACCCCGAGCACTGAGCACCCAGCACCCAGAGCACTGAGCACTGAGCACCCTGAGTACTGAGCACCGAGCACCCCGAGCACTGAGCACCCAGCACCCTGAGCACTGAGCACCCTGAGGACTGAGCACCCAGCACCCTGAGCACTGAGCACCCAGCACCCTGAGCACTGAGCACCCTGAGGACTGAGCACCCAGCACCCTGAGCACTGAGCACCCAGCACCCTGAGCACTGAGGACCGAGCACACTGAGTACTAAGCACCCTGCACCCTGAGTACTGAGCACCCAGCACCCTGAGCACTGAGCACCCAGCACGCTGAGTACTGAGCACTGAGCACCCTGAGTACTGAGCACCGAGCACCCTGAGCACTGAGCACACAGCACCCTGAGTACTGAGCACCGAGCACCCTGAGCACTGAGCACCCAGCACCCTGAGTACTGAGCACTGAGCACCCTGAGCACTGAGCACTGAGCACCCTGAGTACTGAGCACCGAGCACCCTGAGTACTGAGCACCAAGCACCCCGAGCACTGAGCACCGAGCACCCTGAGTACTGAGCACCCAGCACCCTGAGCACTGAGCACCCAGCACCCCGAGCACTGAGCACTGAGCACCCTGAGTACTAAGCCCCCAGAACCCTGAGTACTGAGCACCCAGCACCCTGAGTACTGAGCACCCAGCACCCTGAGTACTGAGCACCCAGCGTACTGAGCACCGAGCACCCCGAGCACTGAGCACCTAGCACCCTGAGTACTGAGCACCCAGCACCCTGAGCACTGAGCACCCCGCATCCTGAGTACTAAGCACCGAGCACCCTGAGTACTGAGCACCCAGCACCCTGAGCACTGAACACACAGCACCATTAGTACTGAGCACCCCGAGCACTGAGCACCCAGTACCCTGAGTACTGAGCACCGAGCACCCCGAGAACTGAGCACCCAGCACCCTGAGCACTGAGCACCCAGCACTCCGAGCACTGAGCACCGAACACCCTGAGTACTGAGCACCCAGCACACTGAGCACTGAGCACCCAGCACAACGAGTACTGAGCACAAAGCACCCTGATTACTGAGCACCAAGCACCCCGAGCACTGAGCACCGAGCACCCCAAGCACTGAGCACCCAGCACCCCGAGCACTGAGCACCCAGCACCCTGAGTACTAAGCACCCAGCACCCTGAGTACTGAGCACCCAGCACCCTGAGTACTGAGCACCCACCACCCTGAGTACTGAGCACCCAGCGTACTGAGCACCGAGCACCCCGAGCACTGAGCACCTAGCACCCTGAGTACTGAGCACCCAGCACCCTGAGCACTGAGCACCCAGCACCCTGAGTACTGAGCACCGAGCACCCTGAGTACTGAGCACCCAGCACCCTGAGTACTGAGCACCCAGCACCCTGAGTACTGAGCACCCAGCGTACTGAGCACCGAGCACCCAGCACCCTGAGTACTGAGCACCCAGCACCCTGAGCACTGAGCACCCAGCACCCTGAGCACTGAGCACCCAGCACCCTGAGTACTGAGCACCCAGCACCCTGAGAACTGAGCACCCAGCACCCTGAGTACTGAGCACCCAGCACCCTGAGCACTGAGCACCCAGCACCCTGAGTACTGAGCACCCAGCACCCTGAGCACTGAGCACCCAGCACACTGAGTACTGAGCACCCAGCACCCTGAGCACTGAGCACCCAGCACCCTGAGTACTGAGCATCCAGCACCCCGAGCACTGAGCACCCAGCACCCAGAGCACTGAGCACTGAGCACCCTGAGTACTGAGCACCGAGCACCCCGAGCACTGAGCACCCAGCACCCTGAGCACTGAGCACCCTGAGGACTGAGCACCCAGCACCCTGAGCACTGAGCACCCAGCACCCTGAGCACTGAGCACCCTGAGGACTGAGCACCCAGCACCCTGAGCACTGAGCACCCAGCACCCTGAGTACTGAGCAGCGATCACCTGAGCACTGAGCACCCAGCACCCCGAGCACTGAGCACCCAGCACCCTGAGCACTGAGCACCGAGCACCCTGACTACTGAGCACTGAGCACCCTGAGCACTGAGCACCCTGCACCCTGAGTACTGAGCACCCAGCACCCTGAGCACTGAGGACCGAGCACACTGAGTACTAAGCACCCTGCACCCTGAGTACTGAGCACCCAGCACCCTGAGCACTGAGCACCCAGCACGCTGAGTACTGAGCACTGAGCACCCTGAGTACTGAGCACCGAGCACCCTGAGCACTGAGCACCCAGCACCCTGAGTACTGAGCACTGAGCACCCTGAGCACTGAGCACCCAGCACTCTGAGTACTGAGCACGGATCACCCTGAGTACTGAGCACCCAGCACTCTGAGCACTGAGCACCCAGCACCCCGAGCACTGAGCACCCAGCACCCCGAGCACTGAGCACCCAGCACCCCGAGCACTGAGCACCCAGCACCCTGAGTACTGAGCACTGAGCACCCTGAGTACTGAGCACCGAGCACCCTGAGTACTGAGCACCCAGCACCCCGAGCACTGAGCACCGAGCACCCTGAGTACTGAGCACCCAGCACCCTGAGCACTGAGCACCCAGCACCCCGAGCACTGAGCACTGAGCACCCTGAGTACTAAGCCCCCAGAACCCTGAGTACTGAGCACCCAGCACCCTGAGTACTGAGCACCCAGCACCCTGAGTACTGAGCACCCAGCGTACTGAGCACCGAGCACCCCGAGCACTGAGCACCTAGCACCCTGAGTACTGAGCACCCAGCACCCTGAGCACTGAGCACCCCGCATCCTGAGTACTAAGCACCGAGCACCCTGAGTACTGAGCACCCAGCACCCTGAGCACTGAACACACAGCACCATTAGTACTGAGCACCCCGAGCACTGAGCACCCAGTACCCTGAGTACTGAGCACCGAGCACCCCGAGAACTGAGCACCCAGCACCCTGAGCACTGAGCACCCAGCACCCCGAGCACTGAGCACCGAACACCCTGAGTACTGAGCACCCAGCACCCTGAGCACTGAGCACCCAGCACAACGAGTACTGAGCACAAAGCACCCTGATTACTGAGCACCAAGCACCCCGAGCACTGAGCACCGAGCACCCCAAGCACTGAGCACCCAGCACCCCGAGCACTGAGCACCCAGCACCCTGAGTACTAAGCACCCAGCACCCTGAGTACTGAGCACCCAGCACCCTGAGTACTGAGCACCCAGCACCCTGAGTACTGAGCACCCAGCGTACTGAGCACCGAGCACCCCGAGCACTGAGCACCTAGCACCCTGAGTACTGAGCACCCAGCACCCTGAGCACTGAGCACCCAGCACCCTGAGTACTGAGCACAGAGCACCCTGAGTACTGAGCACCCAGCACCCGAGTACTGAGCACCCAGCACCCAGAGTATTGAGCACCCATCACAGCGAGCACTGAGCACCCAGCACCCTGAGAATGAGCACCCAGCACCCCGAGTACTGAGCACCGAGCACCCTGAGCACTGAGTACCCAGCACCCTGAGTACTGAGCAATGAGCACCCAGCACCCCGAGCACTGAGCACCCAGCACCCTGAGCCCTGAGCACCCAGCACCCGAGTACTGAGCACCCAGCACCCAGAGTATTGAGCACCCAGCTCCCTGAGTACTGAGCACTGAGTACCCTGAGTACTGAGCACACAGCACCCCGAGCACTGAGCACCCAGCACCCTGAGTACTGAGCACTGAGTACCCAGTACCCCGAGCACTGAGACCCAGCACCCTGTGTACTGAGGACTGAGTACCCAGTACCCCGAGCACTGAGACCCAGCACCCTGAGCACTGAGCACCCAGCACCCCGAGAACTGAGCACCCAGCACCCCTAGCACTGTGCACCCAGCACCCTGAGCACTGAGCACCGAGCACCCTGAGTACTGAGCACCCAGCACCCTGAGTACTGAGCACCCAGCACCCTGAGCACTGAGCACCCAGCACCCTGAGCACTGAGCATCCAGCACCCTGAGTACTGAGCACCCAGCACCCTGAGTACTGAACACCCAGCATACCGAGCACTGAGCACCCAGCACCCTGAGCACTGAGCACCGAGCACCCTGAGTACTGAGCACCCAGCACCCTGAGTACTGAGCACCCAGCACCCTGAGCACTGAGCACCCAGCACCCTGAGCACTGAGCACCCAGCACCCTGAGTACTGAGCACCCAGCACCCTGAGTACTGAACACCCAGCACCCTGAGCACTGAGCACTGAGCACCCAGCACCCTGAGCACTGAGCACTGAGCACCCAGCACCCTGAGCACTGAGCACCCATCACCCCGAGCACTGAGCACCCAGCACCCTGAGCACCCAGCACCCTGAGCACTGAGCACCCTGAGCACTGAGCACTGAGCACCCAGCACCCTGATTACTGAGGACCCAGCACCCTGAGTACTGAACACCCAGCACCCTGAGCACTGAGCACTGAGCACCCAGCACCCTGAGCACTGAGCAGTGAGCACCCAGCATCCTGAGCACTGAGCACCCATCACCCCGACCACTGAGCACCCAGCACCCTGAGCACCCAGCACCCTGAGCACTGAGCACCCTGAGCACTGAGCACTGAGCACCCAGCACCCTGATTACTGAGCACCCAACACTCTGAGCACTGAGCACCCAGCACGGTGAGTACTGAGCACTGAGCACCCAGCACCCTGAGTACTGAGCACCCAGCACCCCGAGCACTGAGCACCCAGCACCCTGTGTACTGAGCACCGAGCACCCCGAGCACTGAGCACCCAGCACCCTGAGTACTGAGCACCCAGCACCCCGAGAATGAGCACCCAGCACGCCGAGCACTGAGCACCCAGCACCCTGAGCACTGAGCACCCAGCACCCTGAGTACTGAGCACCCAGCACCCCAAGCACTGAGCACCCAGCACCCTGAGTACTGAGCACCCTGAGTACTGAGCTCCCAGCACCCTGAGTACTGAGCACCCTGCACCCCGAGCACTGAGCTCCCTGAGTACTGAGCACCCAGCACCCTGAGTACTGAGCACCCAGCACCCTGAGTACTGAGGACTGAGCACAAAGAGAACTGAGCACCCAGCACCCCGAGGACTGACCACCCAGCACCCTGAGTACTGAGCACCGAGCACCCCGAGCACTGAGCACCCAGCACCCTGAGCACTGAGCACCCAGCACCCCGAGCACTGAGCACCCAGTACCCTGAGCACTGAGCACCCAGCACCCCGTGCACTGAGCACCCAGCACCCTGAGCACCCAGCAGCCTGAGCACTGAGCACACTGAGCACTGAGCACTGAGCACAGAGCACCCTGAGTACTGAGCACCCAACACTCTGAGCACTGAGCACCCAGCACCCTGAGTACTGAGCACCGAGCACCCTGAGTACTGAGCACCCAGCACCCTGAGTACTGAGCACCCAGCACCCTGAGTACTGAGCACCCAGCGTACTGAGCACCGAGCACCCAGCACCCTGAGTACTGAGCACTGAGGACCCAGAGAACTGAGCACCCAGCACCCAGAGGACTGAGCACCCAGCACCCTGTGCACTGAGCACTGAGCATCCAGCACCCCGAGCACTGAGCACCCTGAGCTCTTAGCACCCTGAGTACTGAGCACCCAGAACCCTGAGTACTGAGCACCCAGCACCCTGAGCACTGAGCACCCAGCACCCTGAGTACTGAGCACCGAGCACCCCGAGCACTGAGCACCCAGCACCCTGAGTACTGAGCCCCGAGCTCCCCGAGCACTGAGCACCCTGAGTACTGAGCACCCAGCACCCTGAGTACTGAGCACCGAGCACCCCGAGCACTGAGCACCCAGCACCCCGAGCACTGAGCACCCAGCACCCTGAGTACTGAGCACCCAGCACCCTGAGAATGAGTACCATGAGCACTGAGTACCCAGCACCGTGAGTACTGAGCACCGAGCACCCTGAGCACTGAGCACCCAGCACCCTGAGTACTGAGCACCCAGCACCCTGAGTACTGAGCACCCAGCACCCCGAGCACTGAGCACCGAACACCCTGAGTACTGAGCACCCAGCACCCTGAGCACTGAGCACCCAGCACAACGAGTACTGAGCACAAAGCACCCTGATTACTGAGCACCAAGCACCCCGAGCACTGAGCACCGAGCACCCCAAGCACTGAGCACCCAGCACCCCGAGCACTGAGCACCCAGCACCCTGAGTACTAAGCACCCAGCACCCTGAGTACTGAGCACCCAGCACCCTGAGTACTGAGCACCCAGCACCCTGAGTACTGAGCACCCAGCGTACTGAGCACCGAGCACCCAGAGCACTGAGCACCTAGCACCCTGAGTACTGAGCACCCAGCACCCTGAGCACTGAGCACCCAGCACCCTGAGTACTGAGCACCGAGCACCCTGAGTACTGAGCACCCAGCACCCTGAGTACTGAGCACCCAGCACCCTGAGTACTGAGCACCCAGCGTACTGAGCACCGAGCACCCAGCACCCTGAGTACTGAGCACCCAGCACCCTGAGCACTGAGCACCCAGCACCCTGAGCACTGAGCACCCAGCACCCTGAGTACTGAGCACCCAGCACCCTGAGCACTGAGCACCCAGCACCCTGAGTACTGAGCACCCAGCACCCTGAGCACTGAGCACCCAGCACCCTGAGTACTGAGCACCCAGCACCCTGAGCACTGAGCAACCAGCACCCTGAGTACTGAGCACCCATCACAGCGAGCACTGAGCACCCAGCACCCTGAGAATGAGCACCCAGCACCCCGAGTACTGAGCACCGAGCACCCTGAGCACTGAGTACCCAGCACCCTGAGTACTGAGCACCCAGCACCCTGAGCACTGAGCACCCAGCACACTGAGTACTGAGCACCCAGCACCCTGAGCACTGAGCACCCAGCACCCTGAGTACTGAGCATCCAGCACCCCGAGCACTGAGCACCCAGCACCCAGAGCACTGAGCACTGAGCACCCTGAGTACTTAGCACCGAGCACCCCGAGCACTGAGCACCCAGCACCCTGAGCACTGAGCACCCTGAGGACTGAGCACCCAGCACCCTGAGCACTGAGCACCCAGCACCCTGAGCACTGAGCACCCTGAGGACTGAGCACCCAGCACCCTGAGCACTGAGCACCCAGCACCCTGAGCACTGAGGACCGAGCACACTGAGTACTAAGCACCCTGCACCCTGAGTACTGAGCACCCAGCACCCTGAGCACTGAGCACCCAGCACGCTGAGTACTGAGCACTGAGCACCCTGAGTACTGAGCACCGAGCACCCTGAGCACTGAGCACCCAGCACCCTGAGTACTGAGCACCGAGCACCCTGAGCACTGAGCACCCAGCACCCTGAGTACTGAGCACTGAGCACCCTGAGCACTGAGCACCCAGCACCCTGAGTACTGAGCACGGATCACCCTGAGTACTGAGCACCCAGCACTCTGAGCACTGAGCACCCAGCACCCCGAGCACTGAGCACCCAGCACCCCGAGCACTGAGCACCCAGCACCCCGAGCACTGAGCACCCAGCACCCTGAGTACTGAGCACTGAGCACCCTGAGTACTGAGCACCGAGCACCCTGAGTACTGAGCACCCAGCACCCCGAGCACTGAGCACCGAGCACCCTGAGTACTGAGCACCCAGCACCCTGAGCACTGAGCACCCAGCACCCCGAGCACTGAGCACTGAGCACCCTGAGTACTAAGCCCCCAGAACCCTGAGTACTGAGCACCCAGCACCCTGAGTACTGAGCACCCAGCACCCTGAGTACTGAGCACCCAGCGTACTGAGCACCGAGCACCCCGAGCACTGAGCACCTAGCACCCTGAGTACTGAGCACCCAGCACCCTGAGCACTGAGCACCCCGCATCCTGAGTACTAAGCACCGAGCACCCTGAGTACTGAGCACCCAGCACCCTGAGCACTGAACACACAGCACCATTAGTACTGAGCACCCCGAGCACTGAGCACCCAGTACCCTGAGTACTGAGCACCGAGCACCCCGAGAACTGAGCACCCAGCACCCTGAGCACTGAGCACCCAGCACCCCGAGCACTGAGCACCGAACACCCTGAGTACTGAGCACCCAGCACCCTGAGCACTGAGCACCCAGCACAACGAGTACTGAGCACAAAGCACCCTGATTACTGAGCACCAAGCACCCCGAGCACTGAGCACCGAGCACCCCAAGCACTGAGCACCCAGCACAGTGAGCACTGAGCACCCAGCACCCTGAGTACTAAGCACCCAGCACCCTGAGTACTGAGCACCCAGCACCCTGAGTACTGAGCACCCAGCACCCTGAGTACTGAGCACCCAGCGTACTGAGCACCGAGCACCCAGAGCACTGAGCACCTAGCACCCTGAGTACTGAGCACCCAGCACCCTGAGCACTGAGCACCCAGCACCCTGAGTACTGAGCACCGAGCACCCTGAGTACTGAGCACCCAGCACCCTGAGTACTGAGCACCCAGCACCCTGAGTACTGAGCACCCAGCGTACTGAGCACCGAGCACCCAGCACCCTGAGTACTGAGCACCCAGCACCCTGAGCACTGAGCACCCAGCACCCTGAGCACTGAGCACCCAGCACCCTGAGTACTGAGCACCCAGCACCCTGAGCACTGAGCACCCAGCACCCTGAGTACTGAGCACCCAGCACCCTGAGCACTGAGCACCCAGCACCCTGAGTACTGAGCACCCAGCACCCTGAGCACTGAGCAACCAGCACCCTGAGTACTGAGCACCCATCACAGCGAGCACTGAGCACCCAGCACCCTGAGAATGAGCACCCAGCACCCCGAGTACTGAGCACCGAGCACCCTGAGCACTGAGTACCCAGCACCCTGAGTACTGAGCACCCAGCACCCTGAGCACTGAGCACCCAGCACACTGAGTACTGAGCACCCAGCACCCTGAGCACTGAGCACCCAGCACCCTGAGTACTGAGCATCCAGCACCCCGAGCACTGAGCACCCAGCACCCAGAGCACTGAGCACTGAGCACCCTGAGTACTGAGCACCGAGCACCCCGAGCACTGAGCACCCAGCACCCTGAGCACTGAGCACCCTGAGGACTGAGCACCCAGCACCCTGAGCACTGAGCACCCAGCACCCTGAGCACTGAGCACCCTGAGGACTGAGCACCCAGCACCCTGAGCACTGAGCACCCAGCACCCTGAGCACTGAGGACCGAGCACACTGAGTACTAAGCACCCTGCACCCTGAGTACTGAGCACCCAGCACCCTGAGCACTGAGCACCCAGCACGCTGAGTACTGAGCACTGAGCACCCTGAGTACTGAGCACCGAGCACCCTGAGCACTGAGCACCCAGCACCCTGAGTACTGAGCACCGAGCACCCTGAGCACTGAGCACCCAGCACCCTGAGTACTGAGCACTGAGCACCCTGAGCACTGAGCACCCAGCACCCTGAGTACTGAGCACGGATCACCCTGAGTACTGAGCACCCAGCACTCTGAGCACTGAGCACCCAGCACCCCGAGCACTGAGCACCCAGCACCCCGAGCACTGAGCACCCAGCACCCCGAGCACTGAGCACCCAGCACCCTGAGTACTGAGCACTGAGCACCCTGAGTACTGAGCACCGAGCACCCTGAGTACTGAGCACCCAGCACCCCGAGCACTGAGCACCGAGCACCCTGAGTACTGAGCACCCAGCACCCTGAGCACTGAGCACCCAGCACCCCGAGCACTTAGCACTGAGCACCCTGAGTACTAAGCCCCCAGAACCCTGAGTACTGAGCACCCAGCACCCTGAGTACTGAGCACCCAGCACCCTGAGTACTGAGCACCCAGCGTACTGAGCACCGAGCACCCCGAGCACTGAGCACCTAGCACCCTGAGTACTGAGCACCCAGCACCCTGAGCACTGAGCACCCCGCATCCTGAGTACTAAGCACCGAGCACCCTGAGTACTGAGCACCCAGGACCCTGAGCACTGAACACACAGCACCATTAGTACTGAGCACCCCGAGCACTGAGCACCCAGTACCCTGAGTACTGAGCACCGAGCACCCCGAGAACTGAGCACCCAGCACCCTGAGCACTGAGCACCCAGCACCCCGAGCACTGAGCACCGAACACCCTGAGTACTGAGCACCCAGCACCCTGAGCACTGAGCACCCAGCACAACGAGTACTGAGCACAAAGCACCCTGATTACTGAGCACCAAGCACCCCGAGCACTGAGCACCGAGCACCCCAAGCACTGAGCACCCAGCACCCCGAGCACTGAGCACCCAGCACCCTGAGTACTAAGCACCCAGCACCCTGAGTACTGAGCACCCAGCACCCTGAGTCCTGAGCACCCAGCACCCTGAGTACTGAGCACCCAGCGTACTGAGCACCGAGCACCCCGAGCACTGAGCACCTAGCACCCTGAGTACTGAGCACCCAGCACCCTGAGCACTGAGCACCCAGCACCCTGAGTACTGAGCACCGAGCACCCTGAGTACTGAGCACCCAGCACCCTGAGTACTGAGCACCCAGCACCCTGAGTACTGAGCACCCAGCGTACTGAGCACCGAGCACCCCGAGCACTGAGCACCTAGCACCCTGAGTACTGAGCACCCAGCACCCTGAGCACTGAGCACCCAGCACCCTGAGTACTGAGCACCGAGCACCCTGAGTACTGAGCACCCAGCACCCTGAGTACTGAGCACCCAGCACCCTGAGTACTGAGCACCCAGCGTACTGAGCACCGAGCACCCAGCACCCTGAGTACTGAGCACCCAGCACCCTGAGCACTGAGCACCCAGCACCCTGAGCACTGAGCACCCAGCACCCTGAGTACTGAGCACCCAGCACCCTGAGCACTGAGCACCCAGCACCCTGAGTACTGAGCACCCAGCACCCTGAGCACTGAGCACCCAGCACCCTGAGTACTGAGCACCCAGCACCCTGATCACTGAGCAACCAGCACCCTGAGTACTGAGCACCCATCACAGCGAGCACTGAGCACCCAGCACCCTGAGAATGAGCACCCAGCAACCCGAGTACTGAGCACCGAGCACCCTGAGCACTGAGTACCGAGCACCCTGAGTACTGAGCAATGAGCACCCAGCACCCCGAGCACTGAGCACCCAGCACCCTGAGCCCTGAGCACCCAGCACCCGAGTACTGAGCACCCAGCACCCAGAGTATTGAGCACCCAGCTCCCTGAGTACTGAGCACCCAGCACCCCGAGTACTGAGCACTGAGTACCCTGAGTACTGAGCACACAGCACCCCGAGCACTGAGCACCCAGCACCCTGAGTACTGAGCACTGAGTACCCAGTACCCCGAGCACTGAGACCCAGCACCCTGTGTACTGAGGACTGAGTACCCAGTACCCCGAGCACTGAGACCCAGCACCCTGAGCACTGAGCACACAGCACCCCGAGAACTGAGCACCCAGCACCCCTAGCACTGTGCACCCAGCACCCTGAGCACTGAGCACCGAGCACCCTGAGTACTGAGCACCCAGCACCCTGAGTACTGAGCACCCAGCACCCTGAGCACTGAGCACCCAGCACCCTGAGCACTGAGCATCCAGCACCCTGAGTACTGAGCACCCAGCACCCTGAGTACTGAACACCCAGCATACCGAGCACTGAGCACCCAGCACCCTGAGCACTGAGCACCGAGCACCCTGAGTACTGAGCACCCAGCACCCTGAGTACTGAGCACCCAGCACCCTGAGCACTGAGCACCCAGCACCCTGAGCACTGAGCACCCAGCACCCTGAGTACTGAGCACCCAGCACCCTGAGTACTGAACACCCAGCACCCTGAGCACTGAGCACTGAGCACCCAGCACCCTGAGCACTGAGCACTGAGCACCCAGCACCCTGAGCACTGAGCACCCATCACCCCGAGCACTGAGCACCCAGCACCCTGAGCACCCAGCACCCTGAGCACTGAGCACCCTGAGCACTGAGCACTGAGCACCCAGCACCCTGATTACTGAGGACCCAGCACCCTGAGTACTGAACACCCAGCACCCTGAGCACTGAGCACTGAGCACCCAGCACCCTGAGCACTGAGCAGTGAGCACCCAGCATCCTGAGCACTGAGCACCCATCACCCCGAGCACTGAGCACCCAGCACCCTGAGCACCCAGCACCCTGAGCACTGAGCACCCTGAGCACTGAGCACTGAGCACCCAGCACCCTGATTACTGAGCACCCAACACTCTGAGCACTGAGCACCCAGCACGGTGAGTACTGAGCACTGAGCACCCAGCACCCTGAGTACTGAGCACCCAGCACCCCGAGCACTGAGCACCCAGCACCCTGTGTACTGAGCACCGAGCACCCCGAGCACTGAGCACCCAGCACCCTGAGTACTGAGCACCCAGCACCCCGAGAATGAGCACCCAGCACGCCGAGCACTGAGCACCCAGCACCCTGAGCACTGAGCACCCAGCACCCTGAGTACTGAGCACCCAGCACCCCAAGCACTGAGCACCCAGCACCCTGAGTACTGAGCACCCTGAGTACTGAGCTCCCAGCACCCTGAGTACTGAGCACCCTGCACCCCGAGCAATGAGCTCCCTGAGTACTGAGCACCGAGCACCCTGAGTACTGAGCACCCAGCACCCTGAGTACTGAGGACTGAGCACAAAGAGAACTGAGCACCCAGCACCCCGAGGACTGACCACCAAGCACCCTGAGTACTGAGCACCGAGCACCCCGAGCACTGAGCACCCAGCACCCTGAGCACTGAGCACCCAGCACCCTGAGCACTGAGCACCCAGTACCCTGAGCACTGAGCACCCAGCACCCCGAGCACTGAGCACCCAGCACCCTGAGCACCCAGCAGCCTGAGCACTGAGCACACTGAGCACTGAGCACTGAGCACAGAGCACCCTGAGTACTGAGCACCCAACACTCTGAGCACTGAGCACCCAGCACCCTGAGTACTGAGCACCGAGCACCCTGAGTACTGAGCACCCAGCACCCTGAGTACTGAGCACCCAGCGCCCTGAGTACTGAGCACCCAGCGTACTGAGCACCGAGCACCCAGCACCCTGAGTACTGAGCACTGAGCACCCAGAGAACTGAGCACCCAGCACCCAGAGGACTGAGCACCCAGCACCCTGTGCACTGAGCACTGAGCATCCAGCACCCCGAGCACTGAGCACCCTGAGCTCTTAGCACCCTGAGTACTGAGCACCCAGAACCCTGAGTACTGAGCACCCAGCACCCTGAGCACTGAGCACCCAGCACCCTGAGTACTGAGCACCGAGCACCCCGAGCACTGAGCACCCAGCACCCTGAGTACTGAGCCCCGAGCTCCCCGAGCACTGAGCACCCTGAGTACTGAGCACCCAGCACCCTGAGTACTGAGCACCGAGCACCCCGAGCACTGAGCACCCTGCACCCCGAGCACTGAGCACCCAGCACCCTGAGTACTGAGCACCCAGCACCCTGAGAATGAGTACCGTGAGCACTGAGTACCCAGCACCGTGAGTACTGAGCACCGAGCACCCTGAGCACTGAGCACCCAGCACCCTGAGTACTGAGCACCCAGCACCCTGAGTACTGAGCACCCAGCACCCCGAGCACTGAGCACCGAACACCCTGAGTACTGAGCACCCAGCACCCTGAGCACTGAGCACCCATCACCCCGAGCACTGAGCACCCAGCACCCTGAGCACCCAGCACCCTGAGCACTGAGCAGTGAGCACCCAGCATCCTGAGCACTGAGCACCCATCACCCCGAGCACTGAGCACCCAGCACCCTGAGCACCCAGCACCCTGAGCACTGAGCACCCTGAGCACTGAGCACTGAGCACCCAGCACCCTGATTACTGAGCACCCAACACTCTGAGCACTGAGCACCCAGCACGGTGAGTACTGAGCACTGAGCACCCAGCACCCTGAGTACTGAGCACCCAGCACCCCGAGCACTGAGCACCCAGCACCCTGTGTACTGAGCACCGAGCACCCCGAGCACTGAGCACCCAGCACCCTGAGTACTGAGCACCCAGCACCCCGAGAATGAGCACCCAGCACGCCGAGCACTGAGCACCCAGCACCCTGAGCACTGAGCACCCAGCACCCTGAGTACTGAGCACCCAGCACCCCAAGCACTGAGCACCCAGCACCCTGAGTACTGAGCACCCTGAGTACTGAGCTCCCAGCACCCTGAGTACTGAGCACCCTGCACCCCGAGCAATGAGCTCCCTGAGTACTGAGCACCGAGCACCCTGAGTACTGAGCACCCAGCACCCTGAGTACTGAGGACTGAGCACAAAGAGAACTGAGCACCCAGCACCCCGAGGACTGACCACCAAGCACCCTGAGTACTGAGCACCGAGCACCCCGAGCACTGAGCACCCAGCACCCTGAGCACTGAGCACCCAGCACCCTGAGCACTGAGCACCCAGTACCCTGAGCACTGAGCACCCAGCACCCCGAGCACTGAGCACCCAGCACCCTGAGCACCCAGCAGCCTGAGCACTGAGCACACTGAGCACTGAGCACTGAGCACAGAGCACCCTGAGTACTGAGCACCCAACACTCTGAGCACTGAGCACCCAGCACCCTGAGTACTGAGCACCGAGCACCCTGAGTACTGAGCACCCAGCACCCTGAGTACTGAGCACCCAGCGCCCTGAGTACTGAGCACCCAGCGTACTGAGCACCGAGCACCCAGCACCCTGAGTACTGAGCACTGAGCACCCAGAGAACTGAGCACCCAGCACCCAGAGGACAGAGCACCCAGCACCCTGTGCACTGAGCACTGAGCATCCAGCACCCCGAGCACTGAGCACCCTGAGCTCTTAGCACCCTGAGTACTGAGCACCCAGAACCCTGAGTACTGAGCACCCAGCACCCTGAGCACTGAGCACCCAGCACCCTGAGTACTGAGCACCGAGCACCCCGAGCACTGAGCACCCAGCACCCTGAGTACTGAGCCCCGAGCTCCCCGAGCACTGAGCACCCTGAGTACTGAGCACCCAGCACCCTGAGTACTGAGCACCGAGCACCCCGAGCACTGAGCACCCTGCACCCCGAGCACTGAGCACCCAGCACCCTGAGTACTGAGCACCCAGCACCCTGAGAATGAGTACCGTGAGCACTGAGTACCCAGCACCGTGAGTACTGAGCACCGAGCACCCTGAGCACTGAGCACCCAGCACCCTGAGTACTGAGCACCCAGCACCCTGAGTACTGAGCACCCAGCACCCCGAGCACTGAGCACCGAACACCCTGAGTACTGAGCACCCAGCACCCTGAGCACTGAGCACCCAGCACAACGAGTACTGAGCACAAAGCACCCTGATTACTGAGCACCAAGCACCCCGAGCACTGAGCACCGAGCACCCCAAGCACTGAGCACCCAGCACCCCGAGCACTGAGCACCCAGCACCCTGAGTACTAAGCACCCAGCACCCTGAGTACTGAGCACCCAGCACCCTGAGTACTGAGCACCCAGCACCCTGAGTACTGAGCACCCAGCGTACTGAGCACCGAGCACCCCGAGCACTGAGCACCTAGCACCCTGAGTACTGAGCACCCAGCACCCTGAGCACTGAGCACCCAGCACCCTGAGTACTGAGCACCGAGCACCCTGAGTACTGAGCACCCAGCACCCTGAGTACTGAGCACCCAGCACCCTGAGTACTGAGCACCCAGCGTACTGAGCACCGAGCACCCAGCACCCTGAGTACTGAGCACCCAGCACCCTGAGCACTGAGCACCCAGCACCCTGAGCACTGAGCACCCAGCACCCTGAGTACTGAGCACCCAGCACCCTGAGCACTGAGCACCCAGCACCCTGAGTACTGAGCACCCAGCACCCTGAGCACTGAGCACCCAGCACCCTGAGTACTGAGCACCCAGCACCCTGAGCACTGAGCAACCAGCACCCTGAGTACTGAGCACCCATCACAGCGAGCACTGAGCACCCAGCACCCTGAGAATGAGCACCCAGCACCCCGAGTACTGAGCACCGAGCACCCTGAGCACTGAGTACCCAGCACCCTGAGTACTGAGCACCCAGCACCCTGAGCACTGAGCACCCAGCACACTGAGTACTGAGCACCCAGCACCCTGAGCACTGAGCACCCAGCACCCTGAGTACTGAGCATCCAGCAAGCCGAGCACTGAGCACCCAGCACCCAGAGCACTGAGCACTGAGCACCCTGAGTACTGAGCACCGAGCACCCCGAGCACTGAGCACCCAGCACCCTGAGCACTGAGCACCCTGAGGACTGAGCACCCAGCACCCTGAGCACTGAGCACCCAGCACCCTGAGCACTGAGCACCCTGAGGACTGAGCACCCAGCACCCTGAGCACTGAGCACCCAGCACCCTGAGCACTGAGGACCGAGCACACTGAGAACTAAGCACCCTGCACCCTGAGTACTGAGCACCCAGCACCCTGAGCACTGAGCACCCAGCACGCTGAGTACTGAGCACTGAGCACCCTGAGTACTGAGCACCGAGCACCCTGAGCACTGAGCACCCAGCACCCTGAGTACTGAGCACCGAGCACCCTGAGCACTGAGCACCCAGCACCCTGAGTACTGAGCACTGAGCACCCTGAGCACTGAGCACCCAGCACCCTGAGTACTGAGCACGGATCACCCTGAGTACTGAGCACCCAGCACTCTGAGCACTGAGCACCCAGCACCCCGAGCACTGAGCACCCAGCACCCCGAGCACTGAGCACCCAGCACCCCGAGCACTGAGCACCCAGCACCCTGAGTACTGAGCACTGAGCACCCTGAGTACTGAGCACCGAGCACCCTGAGTACTGAGCACCCAGCACCCCGAGCACTGAGCACCGAGCACCCTGAGTACTGAGCACCCAGCACCCTGAGCACTGAGCACCCAGCACCCCAAGCACTGAGCACTGAGCACCCTGAGTACTAAGCCCCCAGAACCCTGAGTACTGAGCACCCAGCACCCTGAGTACTGAGCACCCAGCACCTGAGTACTGAGCACCCAGCGTACTGAGCACCGAGCACCCCGAGCACTGAGCACCTAGCACCCTGAGTACTGAGCACCCAGCACCCTGAGCACTGAGCACCCCGCATCCTGAGTACTAAGCACCGAGCACCCTGAGTACTGAGCACCCAGCACCCTGAGCACTGAACACACAGCACCATTAGTACTGAGCACCCCGAGCACTGAGCACCCAGTACCCTGAGTACTGAGCACCGAGCACCCCGAGAACTGAGCACCCAGCACCCTGAGCACTGAGCACCCAGCACCCCGAGCACTGAGCACTGAACACCCTGAGTACTGAGCACCCAGCACCCTGAGCACTGAGCACCCAGCACAACGAGTACTGAGCACAAAGCACCCTGATTACTGAGCACCAAGCACCCCGAGCACTGAGCACCGAGCACCCCAAGCACTGAGCACCCAGCACCCCGAGCACTGAGCACCCAGCACCCTGAGTACTAAGCACCCAGCACCCTGAGTACTGAGCACCCAGCACCCTGAGTACTGAGCACCCAGCACCCTGAGTACTGAGCACCCAGCGTACTGAGCACCGAGCACCCCGAGGACTGAGCACCTAGCACCCTGAGTACTGAGCACCCAGCACCCTGAGCACTGAGCACCCAGCACCCTGAGTACTGAGCACCGAGCACCCTGAGTACTGAGCACCCAGCACCCTGAGTACTGAGCACCCAGCACCCTGAGTACTGAGCACCCAGCGTACTGAGCACCGAGCACCCAGCACCCTGAGTACTGAGCACCCAGCACCCTGAGCACTGAGCACCCAGCACCCTGAGCACTGAGCACCCAGCACCCTGAGTACTGAGCACCCAGCACCCTGAGCACTGAGCACCCAGCACCCTGAGTACTGAGCACCCAGCCCCCTGAGCACTGAGCACCCAGCACCCTGAGTACTGAGCACCCAGCACCCTGAGCACTGAGCACCCAGCACACTGAGTACTGAGCACCCAGCACCCTGAGCACTGAGCACCCAGCACCCTGAGTACTGAGCATCCAGCACCCCGAGCACTGAGCACCCAGCACCCAGAGCACTGAGCACTGAGCACCCTGAGTACTGAGCACCGAGCACCCCGAGCACTGAGCACCCAGCACCCTGAGCACTGAGCACCCTGAGGACTGAGCACCCAGCACCCTGAGCACTGAGCACCCAGCACCCTGAGCACTGAGCACCCTGAGGACTGAGCACCCAGCACCCTGAGCACTGAGCACCCAGCACCCTGAGTACTGAGCAGCGATCACCTGAGCACTGAGCACCCAGCACCCCGAGCACTGAGCACCCAGCACCCTGAGCACTGAGCACCGAGCACCCTGAGTACTGAGCACTGAGCACCCTGAGCACTGAGGACCGAGCACACTGAGTACTAAGCACCCTGCACCCTGAGTACTGAGCACCCAGCACCCTGAGCACTGAGCACCCAGCACGCTGAGTACTGAGCACTGAGCACCCTGAGTACTGAGCACCGAGCACCCTGAGCACTGAGCACCCAGCACCCTGAGTACTGAGCACTGAGCACCCTGAGCACTGAGCACCCAGCACCCTGAGTACTGAGCACGGATCACCCTGAGTACTGAGCACCCAGCACTCTGAGCACTGAGCACCCAGCACCCCGAGCACTGAGCACCCAGCACGCCGAGCACTGAGCACCCAGCACCCCGAGCACTGAGCACCCAGCACCCTGAGTACTGAGCACTGAGCACCCTGAGTACTGAGCACCGAGCACCCTGAGTACTGAGCACCCAGCACCCTGAGCACTGAGCACCCAGCATCCTGAGTACTAAGCACCGAGCACCCTGAGTACTGAGCACCCAGCACCCTGAGCACTGAACACACAGCACCATTAGTACTGAGCACCCCGAGCACTGAGCACCCAGTACCCTGAGTACTGAGCACCGAGCACCCCGAGAACTGAGCACCCAGCACCCCGAGCACTGAGCACCCAGCACCCCCAGCACTGAGCATCCAGCACCCTGAGTACTGAGCACCCAGCACCCTGAGTACTGAGCAACCAACACCCCGAGCACTGAGCACCCAGCACCCTGAGCACTGAGCACCCAGCACCCTGAGCACTGAGCACCCAGCACCCCTACCCCTGAGCACCCAGCACCCTGAGTACTGAGCACTGAGCACCCAGCACCCCGAGCACTGAGCCCCCAGCACCTTGAGTACTGAGCACTGAGCACCTAGCACCCCGAGCACTGAGCACCCTGCACCCTGAGCCCTGAGCACCCATCACCCGAGAACTGAGCACCCAGCACCCAGAGTACTGAGCACCCAGCATCCTGAGTACTGAGCACCCAGCACCCTGAGTACTGAGCACCCAGCACCCTGAGTACTGAGCACCCAGCACCCTGAGCACTGAGCACCCAGCACCCCGAGCACTGAGGACCTAGCACCCTGAGCACTGAGCACCCAGCACCCTGAGTACTGAGCACCGAGCACCCTGAGTACTGAGCACCCAGCACCCTGAGTACTGAGCACCCAGCACCCTGAGTACTGAGCACCCAGCACCCTGAGCACTGATCACCCAGCACCCTGAGTACTGAGCACTGAGCACCCAGCACCCCGAGCACTGAGCACCCAGCACCCTGAGTACTGAGCAATGAGCACCCAGCACCCCGAGCACTGAGCACCCAGCACCCTGAGCCCTGAGCACCCAGCACCCGAGTACTGAGCACCCAGCACCCAGAGTACTGAGCACCCAGCTCCCTGAGTACTGAGCACCCAGCACCCCGAGTACTGAGCACTGAGTACCCTGAGTACTGAGCACACAGCATCCCGAGCACTGAGCACCCAGCACCCTGAGTACTGAGCACTGAGCACCCAGCACCCCGAGCACTGAGCACCCAGCACCCTGTGTACTGAGGACTGAGTACCCAGTACCCCGAGCACTGAGACCCAGCACCCTGAGCACTGAGCACCCAGCACCCCGAGAACTGAGCACCCAGCACCCCTAGCACTGTGCACCCAGCACCCTGAGCACTGAGCACCGAGCACCCTGAGTACTGAGCACCCAGCACCCTGAGTACTGAGCACCCAGCACCCTGAGCACTGAGCACCCAGCACCCTGAGCACTGAGCATCCAGCACCCTGAGTACTGAGCACCCAGCACCCTGAGTACTGAACACCCAGCATACCGAGCACTGAGCACCCAGCACCCTGAGCACTGAGCACCGAGCACCCTGAGTACTGAGCACCCAGCACCCTGAGTACTGAGCACCCAGCACCCTGAGCACTGAGCACCCAGCACCCTGAGCACTGAGCACCCAGCACCCTGAGTACTGAGCACCCAGCACCCTGAGTTCTGAACACCCAGCACCCTGAGCACTGAGCACTGAGCACCCAGCACCCTGAGCACTGAGCACTGAGCACCCAGCACCCTGAGCACTGAGCACCCATCACCCCGAGCACTGAGCACCCAGCACCCTGAGCACCCAGCACCCTGAGCACTGAGCACCCTGAGCACTGAGCACTGAGCACCCAGCACCCTGATTACTGAGCACCCAACACTCGGAGCACTGAGCACCCAGCACGGTGAGTACTGAGCACTGAGCACCCAGCACCCTGAGTACTGAGCACCCAGCACCCCGAGCACTGAGTACCCAGCACCCTGTGTACTGAGCACCGAGCACCCCGAGCACTGAGCACCCAGCACCCTGAGTACTGAGCACCCAGCACCCCGAGAATGAGCACCCAGCACGCCGAGCACTGAGCACCCAGCACCCTGAGCACTGAGCACCCAGCACCCTGAGTACTGAGCACCCAGCACCCCAAGCACTGAGCACCCAACACCCTGAGTACTGAGCACCCTGAGTACTGAGCACCCAGCACCCTGAGTACTGAGCACCCTGCACCCCGAGCACTGAGCTCCCTGAGTACTGAGCACCCAGCACCCTGAGTACTGAGCACCCAGCACCCTGAGTACTGAGCACTGAGCACAAAGAGAACTGAGCACCCAGCACCCCGAGGACTGACCACCCAGCACCCTGAGTACTGAGCACCGAGCAACCCGAGCACTGAGCACCCAGCCTCCTGAGCACTGAGCACCCAGCACCCTGAGCACTGAGCACCCAGCACCCTGAGCACTGAGCACCCAGCACCCCGAGCACTGAGCACCCAGCACCCTGAGCACCCAGCAGCCTGAGCACTGAGCACCCTGAGCACTGAGCACTGAGCACAGAGCACCCTGAGTACTGAGCACCCAACACTCTGAGCACTGAGCACAGAGCACGCTGAGTACTGAGCACTGAGCACCCAGCACCCTGAGTACTGAGCACCCAGCACCCCGAGCACTGAGCACCCACCACCCTGTGTACTGAGCACCGAGCACCCCGAGCACAGAGCACCCAGCACCCTGAGTACTGAGCACCCAGCACCCGGAGAATGAGCACCCTGCACCCCGAGCACTGAGCACCCAGCACCCTGAGCACTGAGCACCCAGCACCCTGAGTACTGAGCACCCAGCACCCCGAGCACTGAGCACCCAGCACCCTGAGTACTGAGCACCCTGAGTACTGAGCACCCAGCACCCTGAGTACTGAGCACCCTGCACCCCGAGCACTGAGCTCCCTGAGTACTGAGCACCCGGCACCCTGAGTACTGAGCACCCAGCACCCTGAGCACTGAGCACCCAGCACCCTGAGCACTGAGCACCCAGCACCCTGAGTACTGAGCACCCAGCACCCTGAGCACTGAGCACCCAGCACCCTGAGTACTGAGCACCCAGCACCCTGAGCACTGAGCACCCAGCACCCTGAGTACTGAGCACCCAGCACCCTGAGCACTGAGCACCCAGCACACTGAGTACTGAGCACCCAGCACCCTGAGCACTGAGCACCCAGCACCCTGAGTACTGAGCATCCAGCACCCCGAGCACTGAGCACCCAGCACCCAGAGCACTGAGCACTGAGCACCCTGAGTACTGAGCACCGAGCACCCCGAGCACTGAGCACCCAGCACCCTGAGCACTGAGCACCCTGAGGACTGAGCACCCAGCACCCTGAGCACTGAGCACCCAGCACCCTGAGCACTGAGCACCCTGAGGACTGAGCACCCAGCACCCTGAGCACTGAGCACCCAGCACCCTGAGTACTGAGCAGCGATCACCTGAGCACTGAGCACCCAGCACCCCGAGCACTGAGCACCCAGCACCCTGAGCACTGAGCACCGAGCACCCTGAGTACTGAGCACTGAGCACCCTGAGCACTGAGCACCCTGCACCCTGAGTACTGAGCACCCAGCACCCTGAGCACTGAGGACCGAGCACACTGAGTACTAAGCACCCTGCACCCTGAGTACTGAGCACCCAGCACCCTGAGCACTGAGCACCGAGCACCCTGAGTACTGAGCACCGAGCACCCTGAGCACTGAGCACCCAGCACCCTGAGTACTGAGCACTGAGCACCCTGAGCACTGAGCACCCAGCACCCTGAGTACTGAGCACGGATCACCCTGAGTACTGAGCACCCAGCACTCTGAGCACTGAGCACCCAGCACCCCGAGCACTGAGCACCCAGCACCCCGAGCACTGAGCACCCAGCACCCCGAGCACTGAGCACCCAGCACCCTGAGTACTGAGCACTGAGCACCCTGAGTACTGAGCACCGAGCACCCTGAGTACTGAGCACCCAGCACCCTGAGTACTGAGCACCCAGCACCCTGAGTACTGAGCACCCAGCACCCTGAGCACTGAGCACCCAGCACCCCGAGCACTGAGGACCTAGCACCCTGAGCACTGAGCACCCAGCACCCTGAGTACTGAGCACCGAGCACCCTGAGTACTGAGCACCCAGCACCCTGAGTACTGAGCACCCAGCACACTGAGTACTGAGCACCCAGCACCCTGAGCACTGATCACCCAGCACCCTGAGTACTCAGCACTGAGCACCCAGCACCCCGAGCACTGAGCACCCAGCACCCTGAGTACTGAGCAATGAGCACCCAGCACCCCGAGCACTGAGCACCCAGCACCCTGAGCCCTGAGCACCCAGCACCCGAGTACTGAGCACCCAGCACCCAGAGTACTGAGCACCCAGCTCCCTGAGTACTGAGCACCCAGCACCCCGAGTACTGAGCACTGAGTACCCTGAGTACTGAGCACACAGCATCCCGAGCACTGAGCACCCAGCACCCTGAGTACTGAGCACTGAGCACCCAGCACCCCGAGCACTGAGCACCCAGCACCCTGTGTACTGAGGACTGAGTACCCAGTACCCCGAGCACTGAGACCCAGCACCCTGAGCACTGAGCACCCAGCACCCCGAGAACTGAGCACCCAGCACCCCTAGCACTGTGCACCCAGCACCCTGAGCACTGAGCACCGAGCACCCTGAGTACTGAGCACCCAGCACCCTGAGTACTGAGCACCCAGCACCCTGAGCACTGAGCACCCAGCACCCTGAGCACTGAGCATCCAGCACCCTGAGTACTGAGCACCCAGCACACTGAGTACTGAACACCCAGCATACCGAGCACTGAGCACCCAGCACCCTGAGCACTGAGCACCGAGCACCCTGAGTACTGAGCACCCAGCACCCTGAGTACTGAGCACCCAGCACCCTGAGCACTGAGCACCCAGCACCCTGAGCACTGAGCACCCAGCACCCTGAGTACTGAGCACCCAGCACCCTGAGTTCTGAACACCCAGCACCCTGAGCACTGAGCACTGAGCACCCAGCACCCTGAGCACTGAGCACTGAGCACCCCAGCACCCTGAGCACTGAGCACCCATCACCCCGAGCACTGAGCACCCAGCACCCTGAGCACCCAGCACCCCTGAGCACTGAGCACCCTGAGCACTGAGCACTGAGCACCCAGCACCCTGATTACTGAGCACCCAACACTCTGAGCACTGAGCACCCAGCACGGTGAGTACTGAGCACTGAGCACCCAGCACCCTGAGTACTGAGCACCCAGCACCCGAGCACTGAGTACCCAGCACCCTGTGTACTGAGCACCGAGCACCCCGAGCACTGAGCACCCAGC